>NC_041385.1:480581531-480592893 GCF_002162155.2 Triticum dicoccoides
GGATTTACCGTCAAATAATCATGTACTTGAATTTGATCCATGCAAAATTGTATTCTCCCCTAGATCCAAGAAGAAACACCTGTCTTGTATCCAACTACACTCGAAGAAAGAACATACACCAAGTTAACTGATGTTCGTTAATTGACAGCTCAAAAGCTGAGGCCATAAGCCTCATCAGGAAAACATACACACTACGAAGTTTCAGCTTTACTACTGTGCTCAACATGATAGCCTATATCGAAGTGCAAAATGACTGTTATTCAGTTGGTAGTTTCAGAAATACCAAATACTATCTTATGGTTGAAAGCGTGAAACATGTTATGTCAAAACCAAAGTGTTCAGAAAAACACGTCACCAGAGGAACTATAGAATATGCTTACAGAATATGCATATTAGTAAGTTGTCCAATCTCAGGAGATAACATTCCCTTCTGACCAAGATTTGACAAGTTCCAACAAAACAAAGGCACACACAAATTAGGCAAAAACATCAAAATACATATTATCAATCAGAGCATAGGGAAATGTTGCAAACATAACACATGATAGAAAACAATGTAAACGAAGCAAACATAGCTGCATAAGATGGGCATCCTATACTGAACAGTTCATGCATGTCAGGGGAACTGGATGTTTAACAAGATATCCCCAACACTGATGCTCCACATAAAACAAAATTAAGATTTGCATCAATCAAGGGTTCTTAACAACTCAAAATCCGCACCAAAGGAATTGGCAGTATCGAACGAGCCAAGTCTCTTTTTGAAATCCGAAGCCTCCCCCTCCTCCTCCCTCCCTCTCTCCCTCCACCGTCTTCTCCTTCAATCACCGCATCCCCGGCGACCCCAAGAATCCGAGGCATGATCCCCCCAAATCGCACCCCCATCTTCCTCGCCCCAAATTCCAATGAATCTCGCACCGCATCAAGGGACACAAGAATCACGAATCCCCAAGTATATTCATCAACAATCCGGGAAGAAACCCCCAGCCCGGATGGTCCGGCCATGGACACGGACCCGCTGCTCCCCACCACCGCGCAGCTGCCCCTCCAGCCATTGCCGAAACACACGCCGGTCTCCAACTTCGATGCACCACCCTCATCGCGCTGCCCGTCCCCGGCATCCTCCTACAAGGACAACCTCATCTTCAGCCCTCACCACCCATCGCCGCCACCCTCGCCTCCTCGCCCGCTGCCGCCGCACCACTACCGCCGTGACTTCGATCCAAATCAGAGGCACATGAGTAGGAGGAATCCGGCCGGCGGCGGCGGATGGCCGGAGAAGTAGATCGGCCCCCACGTAGATCAGCGGCGGTGGCGCCGCCCTACCCATACGCATAGAACGAGCCCGTGCTTGTATGTGCTGCCCGCTAGTGTTTCCTTTCTTTCTCAGATTAGACATTTTAAAAAGGACTGCGGGTTGAGCCAGCGCCAGCATACAACCGCTCAACAGTCTGATTCGGCTGTTCGCGCGGATGAATCGCTGCAGCGCTAGGAAGGAAATCTTTCGCCCAACGAAATCGCCGCGCTGGGTAACATAAAAACTTTCTGCGCCGGGCTGCTGAAGAAACTTGCGCCGCCTTTACTCAAGGAGTTTGAAGGGCTTAGAGAAGTTCGGACTGGACAAGACCCATTCACGTCTCGACGCACGACACGGTCTGTCTGTTCCGGAGGATCTAGGAAGACTAAGGCTTCGGCAGCTGAAACGGTCCTGCTTAAGACATTAGGATTTGATTGTGAGGATCTAGCCGTGTCTGAGGACGCGCTAGGTCAGATTCGCACGGTGTTCGATTCACCACTTCAGGAACCACAGCTGAGGGCCATCGCGGCCATCTTTGGGAAGGCCATACCGCTCAATCTTGCAGGGGAGACAGGGATGGAGGTGCATGTTATGGCGCAGTAGGTTCGAGGGTGTGACGGCGTTGGAGTCACCCTTTCCGATGTCTGTCAACGCGTTGGAGTTGGTGTGTTGGAACGTCAGAGGTCTTAACAACCCGGCCAAGAGGAAGGCACTTCGAGGATTTGTAGACTCGGTGCATGCGGCGATTGTATGTATTTTAGAAACTAAGCTAGAGGTTGTGAACATTTTTGTTATCCTTCAATGCATGGGACCAAACTATGATGGTTTTACCTATTTACCGGCGTCGGAGACGAGAGGTGGCATTTTTGTGGCTTGGGACACCACTCGGGTGATGGTAACAAACTTTGTCAATGACTCTCATTGCATCACAGGGTTTGTCTCACCTAAGGAGGGAACACCTTGGTGGCTTACCGTAGTATATGGGCCACAAGAGGATGAGCATAAGATTAATTTCTTGAATGAGCTCTCGGAGAGAAGATCCCTATGTTCGGGTCCATGGCTCGTGATTGGGGACTTTAATCTTATCTTATATGCGGCTGATAAAAATAACACAAATTTAGATCGGAGAATGATGGGGAAGTTCAAGCGTTTTGTGGATAACAACGCGCTTAAGGAGCTCTTCTTGCATGGGCGGAAGTTCACGTGGAGTAATGAAAGGGAGACGCCCACGCTTACCAAGATTGATCGTGCGTTCGTTTCAGTGGACTGGGAGATTGATCACCCGGATTGTCTGTTGCAAGCTTTGTCCAATGAGCATTCCGATCACTGCCCCTTGCATCTCACACTACATGAGCCTATGCATTATAAAAAGAGGTTCCGTTTTGAGAAGTTTTGGGTTAAAATGGAGGGATTCTTGGATATCGTAAAGGAGGCGTGGGTATGTGATGCCGGCATCTCGGATCCTTTCTTGCGGCTGGATGTGATGCTTCGCAACACGGCTCGAGCTCTTGCCGGTTGGGGGCAAAGAGAGATTGGAAATATCAAGCTACAGATTGCCATTGCAAATATTGTTATCTTGCGGTTCGACTGCGCCATGGAAAACCGGAGGCTCACGGAGGAGGAAAGATGGCTCAGAAGAACGTTGAAGCAACTGGTGCTTGGGTTGGCATCTCTTGAGAGAACCATTGCCAGGCAAAGGTCTAGAATATCTTGGCTCCAAGAAGGGGATGCTAACACGCGCTTGTTTCATTTGGTGGCGAATGGGAGGCGTATGAAGAACTAGATACCTTCATTGAGCATGGAGGGGCGTACTATCACGGATTAGAAAGGCAAGGAGGAAGCCTTCTATAATGCTTACAAGGATTTGTTGGGCAAGGACGTTGCTAAAGAGTTTACGCTTGATTTGGAGGGTCTCGGAGTCGCTCATGTGGATCTTTCGGAGCAAGACCGGGTGTTTACAGAAGAGGAGGTGTGGGCAGTCATTAAGGATCTTCCCTCCGATAAAGCTCCGGGTCCGGATGGGTTCATTGGCTTGTTCTTTCAAAAAGCTTGGGAAGTGATCAAGATGGATCTGATGGCTGCTATTCATAAATTGTTTCTTGGAAATGGGAGGGGTTTTGGGAGGCTTAACCAAGCCCTCATCACTCTTTTGCCGAAGTCCCCAGATGCTTCTTCTGTGTTCGATTTTAGGCCGATTAGTCTTGTGCATAGCATGCCCAAGATTGCATCTAAGCTCCTCACTTCGAGGCTTAGACCGCGCATGGGGGATCTAGTCCAAGTGAATCAGTCCGCTTTCATAAAAGGGAGATGCTTGCACGATAATTTCCTTCTCGTGAGACAAGTGGCGAGGATGATGCACAAAAGGAAAGCTAAAGGAGTATTGCTCAAGCTCGACATTACTAAAGCCTTTGACTCATTGGCATGGCCGTTCTTGTTTGAAGTGTTAAGAGCCAAGGGTTTTTCGGAGCGGTGGATCTCTTGGATCGCCACCCTGCTTACTACTGCTAGCTCCAGAGTGATCGTGAATGGGTGTGCGGGAGATAAGTTTATGCATGCTAAAGGCTTGAGGCAAGGGGATTCGATTTCCCCCTTACTCTTTGTTATCGCTATGGATATCCTCACACATATCATCATCAAGGCACATGAGGCTGGAGTCATGAGTCCCATCAATGGATGTAGCCCTGTGCAGCGACTGTCTTTGTATGCGGATGATGTGGTTCTTTTCATCAAACCTACACGGCCGGATCTTGAGTTAGTCAAAGAATCTCTTACCATCTTTGGAGTGGCTTCTGGACTGAAAGTAAATTTTGCTAAATCGGCGGCTATTATGATTCGGGCAGAGCCGGAGGATGAGGATATTGTGAAGTCGGCGTTGCCCTGGAAGCTTGCCACCTTTCCATGCAAGTACCTTGGATTGCAGCTCAGCATTTGGCAGTTGAAAAGATCAGAGTGGCAGCCAATGGTGGACGCGGCTCTCCACATTCTGCCAGGATGGCAAAGGGGTTTGGTGACCAGACCAGGCAGGCTGGTTCTTGTCAACCAGGTCATGAGAGCGCGGGCTACTCACCACCTTATGGTTGCGGAGGCGCCAAAATGGGCACTAGACAAAGTGGACAAAGGGTGTAGGGCCTTCTTCTGGGCCGGGACTGAGGAAATCAAGGGAGGCAAATGTGTAGTATCTTAGGCGAGAGTATGCAGGCCTAAGCTCATGGGAGGGCTAGGCGTCATTGACCTACACAAGCACGGCATTGCCCTAAGGTTGAGGTGGGAATGGCTTAGACGCACGGATGCTTCCAGGCCGTGGCAAGGGCTTTCCTTGACCGCGGACAAATTGGTAGTGCAAGCGTTTGGTAGCTTGGTGAAATGGAGAGTTGGAGCTGGGGACAAAACCCTGTTCTGGAAGGATAGATGGATCCAGGGTGCTACCATCGCGGAGGTCGCTCCACTGGTGGCGACGACTGTTCGTACGCAAGTTGCCAACAGAAGACTTGTCCGAGAGGCTTTGGATATGCATTCTTGGATGAATGATGTAGTTGGCGAGCTATGCACGGAGGGCCTAGTCCAGTTTATAGGCCTTTGGGAGATCCTTGAGGAGGTTCATCTGGATGCTTAGTCCGAGGATAGACCCATTTGGGCTTGGAATGCGTCAGGAACTTACACTGCTTCTTCTGCTTACAAGATGTTATGTGAGGGAGGAGTTAGATTCCACTACTTTGGAGCTATTTGGAAGTGCTGGGCCCCTCTGGCTTGCAAAATCTTCATGTGGTTGGCCGTCCAATAATGGCTATGGACTTCTGACAGAAGAGTGAGACATAACTTACAAGATCAAATTTCTACATGCTTTCTATGTGACCAAGAGGAGGACACGGTGGACCACATATTGCTGCAATGTGTGTCCTCGAGGCAAGTCTGGTTCACTTGCATCTCCAGGATGGGGTTGCCCATGGAGCTTTACCCAACCTATGATTCTAGATTGGGGCATTGGTGGTCGGACGCTAGAAAGCGTTTTCTCAAGCACTCTCGGAAAGGTTTTGACTCTTTTGTCATGCTCATCTGCTGGACGTTATGGAAACAAAGGAATGCGAGGGTGTTTGGTTCGGGCCAGATCAAGAATGAACAAGACACGGTGGACATGATCTTCGACGAGCTGAGGATGTGGGCCACGACAGGAGCTTTTGGAGAGCGATGTGTGTTAGAGTAGTCGAGTAGCGAGTGTGTGGAGTGGTGGCTCGGTCAGGCTGGATGTAGCCCAACCGGCAATTTTGTAAAATCTTGTACATATTTTCTTCCTTCTATAAAGCTAAGGTACGCCTTTGGCGTATCCTCGAAAAAAAACAATGAATTCAGCAAAAAGCACATGTAACAACAGGAATTACTCAACAATCAAGAACCATCAATCAAATTCAGCAGCACATACAGATGCCTGACCCACGTCCCTCCTGCTTGGAACTCCATTGCAAGTGGTGAATCATGAAAAAAAGAAAAATTTGCATCACGGAGCAGAGTGGAAGGGAAGGAAGGATGGGGGGTTTAAGGAGTTACCATCCCCTGACGTGGGAGAGGAAGTTGTGTTCTTGTAGGTGTTGAATATGGCGCCGAGGAAGACGGGCACGAGCAGAGGTGTGGAGGAAGACGAGCAGGAGCATCCGCTAGGGTTCGGAGCCGTCGTCGTCACTAACAACTGCGAGGAGCTCGTGGTGGAGCTAGTGACCCTGCTGCGGTGGGGACGCCAAGGCCGCCCTGCCTCCTCTCTTCTCAAGGCTGCGTCTGCGCGCTCGCACCGCCGTGGCCATGGATCCACGGATCCCGCCGCCGTGGTCGCTGCGAGGAGGTCGAGCTGGAACCCCACGGGCTTGGTCTGGATCCAGCCGTGTCGGGAGCACCATGGCCTCCCTTCTCGATATGGGGGAAGGGAAGGGAGAGGAGTGGAGGGGAGGTCGCCGGTGTGCAGAGGGCGGAGGCCGGCGGTGGGGTCACGGAGTTGCCTGAATAATAAGAACCAGGTCGGACGGACGGAGGAACATGGTATCAGTACCGCCTCGTTTATATTATGATTTTGTCTATACGAATCGTAAAAGCGTATTACGACTGGGCGGAAGCGTATTGTGACGGTGAACCCAGAGAGTCAATCCGTGCTTATTATATTACTAGCAAAAAAGAGCTCGTGCGTTGCAATGGATACAACATTATTTATGACTCAAAAAACTTTTTGTAAGTATAAAAACAATACGCTACCTCGGGCAGCGGCATGCCAAGTGGCGTATATGGGAGGATCGATGTGTTTTTTCCTACTTATCGATGGTATGGTGAGCAATTTCCTTTAACTTCACAGACTGTTTCAATCACTGTTGAGAAAATGCATCCCTCCCTTTAATAGAAGAATGTTATCTTCTATATCTAAATAGCTAGCCCCCACTAACATATTTCTCTCGACATGCAAGCATGCTACCTCATCATTCAACATGCATAGGAAAAGACCCACCTCAACATGCAACTATGCATATTAAAAATTCACTTCAACATGCAAACATGCATGCATGTAAAATTCCATTCTATTATGGTATTACATCTAATTCTTATATACTTTCAAAATAATTATTTCAAATATTCATGTATCATATAACCAAAATCTCATTGAAATATTGCAAAATATTCCCGCAACAACGTGCGGGCCATCATCTAGTTGGAAAGAATTACCTGACGTATCCATTTGCGTGGAGAGCTGTGGTACCAAGGATTCAGTTACTAGGCCGAAGATTGTCTGAATAGATCGTTATGTACCAATACACAATAATCACCACTAACTCCAATATCTTTTAATTCATTGGATCTCTCTTTGCTTCAGATTTCTTATACTTGGTTTATATCTTTCCACTTCCAACAGAACTAGAATATAATCCTAGTCCATGCAATTTTGAAAACCAGAAGAAATATCACAATTTTGAGGATATAGACATATATATAGTGACCATAATTTACCATTCTACATAAAAGCTAAATTTAAGCATGAAACTGAGCATATCGATCATGGTGCAACTTCTGCACTGTGGCCTTTATCCTATCCCTGCCCACCAGAATCTACTCCCTCCGTTCCAAAATAGATGACCCAACTTTATACTGAGTTAGAATAAAATTGGGTCATCTATTTTGGAACGGAGGGAGTAGTCATTTAGTTTTTTTTTTTGAGAAATTCTTCATTCAAATTACGAATCAGTACAAAGTTGACTCTTACAAGCACACTGAAACGCAAACACAAAGGACCATGAACACCTAAAGTACCCTAAGACAACCATAACACAAAAAGATCTCCGGAGCCCTGTGTCATCATCCCTGAATCTTGAGAGAAGACCCCTGCAGCAGAAGGATCTGCAACCAGTCACAAACAGGTCATCATCTTCGACCACGGTACAATTGCCACCACGCTGCTTCCTCCTTTCTTGACACCATTGCTGAGAGGGCATGGACATCAATCCAACACACCTGCAACAGCCGTCGCCATCTTTGCCTTTGAGTACCGCGAAAAGTGTCCCTTCCGAAACGAAGAGAACTCGAGTCATCCGACCGGTCCAGCACCGCGGCCGGGCCATCTATATGCCATAAATAACAGAAGTTCATAACAAACTGAGGAAAACTGAACTGTGAACTAATTAAAGGAAGCTTACACGGTTTCCAACTGAAATTTGTGTGGACACAATTTTTTTCCTCGATTTTTTTTGTGTGGACTCCTTGTTTTTTTTTTCCTTTTTTGCAGGAGACTCCTTTGTTGACCTAAAGAAGAATTAAAAAATTAGAATGAAATAAAATGGACTGCTTTCTTAGAAGGATTTGGGTGGAACCATTGCTAAGTTGATGAAAAACAAAATTAACTGAGAAAAAAATAAATTAAGGGGTCGGTTTGTCAGGAGTTTATAGATGGAGTTGTTGAATTTTTTTCATTGATGTCCAGAAATATAAAATAAACTACAGAAAAATTAAAGAAAAGAGACAAAGGAATAGGAGTTCTCCTGTATAATACATGAATTTGGTATAGATATTACAAAACAGTATAACGGAACCACCCACGCCTGCTCACAGCGAATAGAGTTCGTCAGCCGTAGATGTCACTTCCGAACGTCCCAAATCTTCTTGCGTCCACGGTACCCTATTGGGCCTTTCTTCTCCTTATTCCACGCGGCCGCCCTAACTGCTTTCCTACGCCCGTCGCAGCCGCCCAGCATGTGTACGCCTTTGAGCTAGCAATGGCCAGGATCTAATTTTCCCGATGGTCAGTGAGTGATATAATGGTGCATGGCAGGGTGGGCTTACGAGCAAGAGGAAAACTGAGAAAAGATTTGTTTTGCCCTTTTCCAAACTGGTTTCAACCTGCGCCCACTACCTCCTGTCACGGTTCCAATCAGAAAGTTGGAAAATCCGACTGTTGTTCTCCCATCATGTTCCAAATTATTCACCGAGGTAAGAAAGATTGACCAAGTGCGGTTCTTTTTGTACATACATATCATTCTATTTTCGTTAATCTGTTTGTTGTTGGGATCCGAATGCCCTGTTGGGTTTGAGATATGACGTGTCTCCGTCAAGATCACATTTTGTGAACCTGACTAATTTTACCTAAATCTTAATGTTAGGAAGAACCTGCAGAAATGAACAATTCAAGAGTACTACTGAGTGCTAACTTACTGTCCAAGATGTTTTGATTTCTTGCTATTTCTGAATTGCAGGTCTCTAAGCATCGCCATGTTACCTAAGGACTAAGGTACTGTATCTGCTTTGACCATATTTGTGTCGGATTCATGTTTTATGTGGATATATTAGAGATTTTTCTCTAAATGATGGGTGCGTGTGAAATAATATGTCATCTTGTGACGAATAAACCCATAGTTTCTTTCAGTTCTCTGTAGAAATAAAGCAGAAATAGCATTGGAGAAGACAATCAGTGATTTAAAATATGCTTCAAGGCATCCGTATAACACAAGCTAAGTTTATGGTATAATATGCAGCCCACAGTGCAAATCTTTTCCTTGTGCTAACACAATTTCTGCACATATTTTTTTTTCAGCTGATTGACGAAGGAATTAATATATGGTGCACTATGGCAACAACCGATGATCTGATTCTGCTGTTCCGATGACTAAAGCACTTATTTTGGTATCATTTCTTCTATTCGGAATATGTGATGTTAAATGCAGCGGTTGACATGTATCATGGATTTCATACTAGCATGGCAGCTGCAGAGATTGTAAGTTCTTTCTTGTACCCAGTACACCAATTGATATTTTGGTTTAGTTTTAGTTACTTCAGATTTGACTAGGCCATCCAAGAACTTATATAATTAGGTGGAGGGAGTTTATCTTGCACAGATACTGGTTATTTGTAATTTGGCTAAGTTAGGGGTGCAAACCATAATGTGCAAAAACCAGTATTTGTCTTCTACTTCCTCCTCCTAAATATTTATTTTTTTAGAGATTTCAAATGGAATACCACGTACGGATGTATATAAACATATTTTAGAATGTAGATTCACTCATTTTGCTTAGTACGTAGCCACTTGTTGAAACTTCTAGAAAGACAAATATTTAGGAATGGAGGAAGTATCTTACTAATCTCCTTGGCGCTGAATTTTACAAACATAATTGATGGCTGTTAAAACGGGCCCCTCTAAGGGTGTTATAAATATAACGTAGCACATGCTACAAATTGAGGTTATGTTGTAATTAAAAAATTTATTTGTTAATTATATTTTCCATTTCCATGAATATCTATATCGTTCTAATATTTATAAAATTGGGCGGGTGCGGCAAGGCACGCATAGATGTTCTAGTAGCTATTAGCACAGTCACACAATACTACTAGGAAAAGGGCTATAGATGGAGTTGACACTAATGGCGCACCAGACATGTGATGCGCCATTACTATGTACTAATGGCGCACCATGTGTTGGTACGCCATTAGTGTGGTAGACACTAATGGCGCACCACGTCCACGGTGCGCCATTAGTAATTTTTTTTAAATTTTTTCAAAACTAGTAATGGCGCACCGTGGGAGTGGTGCGCCATTACTAGTTGAACTAGTAATGGCGCATCACATCCACGGTGCGCCATTAGTAAAAAAAAATTTAAATTTTTTTTGTCAAAACTACTAATGGCGCACCGTGGGAGTGGTGCGCCATTACTAGTTCAACTAGTAATGGCGCACCATGCCACGGTGTGCCATTAGTAACTTGGCCACCACTTCCACCGAATGCACCCCCCGTGGATCGCCTTTTCAGTTTTAAAAAAAATAAAAGAAAATGTCAAAAAAATAAAAGAAAATAAGTTTTCCATGTGATATGTGGTCTAGTTGTTGGGAAAATTTGCAAATATGAATTTCGACTTCATTTGCAAAATCTCTCGAGAATTTGTAAAAATGGACATAACTTTTGCATACTAACTCGGATGAAAAAGTTTTTTATATGAAAAATCATCTACTCGAAAAGTTACATCCGAATTTAACCGGGGGTACCCCGTTAAACATTTTCAAAATCCTCAAAAACCTAACAGGAAAAAAGATACGGGGCTTTTAAGATCTCGAGAGGCAAAAAAATTCAAAAAAATTCAAACTTACTAATGGCGCACCTGCCCATGGTACGCCATTAGTATCTTCCCGCCTTCAAAATTCAAAATGGGTCAACAAAATAAAAAAAGTTACTAATGGCGCACCTGCCCATGGTGCGCCATTAGTATCTTACCGCCTTCAAAATTCAAAATAAGTCAAAAAAATAAAAAAAAAGATACTAATGGCGCACCTGCCCATGGTGCGCCATTAGTATCTTCCCGCCTCCTCTCCTCTCCTCCACTCCATCCCCTCCTCTCCTCTCCTCCACTTCATCTCCTCCTCTCCTCCACTCCATCTTTCCTTCTTTCTTCCACCATACTACCCTCCTCCTCTTTGGCAACCTCCTCCTCCTCCTCTCCGGCGACCTCCTCCTCCTCTCCGGCGACCTCCTCCTTCCTCCTCTCCTCCCCTCCCCTCCCCTCACGATTTCTCCTCCCTTCTCTCCGGTGAGCTCCTCCTCCCTCATCTCCGGTGAGC
>NC_041385.1:480593204-480597776 GCF_002162155.2 Triticum dicoccoides
GTCACTCCTCTCCGGTGAGCTCCTCCTCCCTCCTCTCCGGTGAGCTCCTCCTCCCTCCTCTCCGGTGAGCTCCTCCTCCCTCCTCTCCCCCCATCTCCTCATGGTTTCTCCTTCCTCCTCTCCGATGCTCCGGTGAACTCCTCTCCGGTGACCTCCTCCTCCTCTCCGGCGATGTAGGCGAGCGCCTCTCCGGTCACCTCCTCCCCCTCCTCTCCGGCAAAAGAACACGGCAAAAGAACGTACAAGATCCAAAAATGGGAACAAAATTTGAAATAATATCGTGCAAAAAAATGAGCAAAAAATGGGCAAAAAATCGCGATCCAGATCCAAATTCAAAATTCAAAAATAGCAATGGCACACGGTGGGGATTAGACGGTGCGCCACTACTATTTTCCCGCCTTCAAAATTCAAAAATACTAATGGCGCACCATGGTCTATACTAATGGCGCACCAGTGGCCTGTACTAATGGCGCACCGTGGCCTATACTAATGGCACACTAGTGGTGCGCCATTAGTATACCAGATACTAATGGCGCACCAGTGGTGCGCCATTAGTAAAAATTACTAATGGCGTGCTAGTAATGGCGCACCAGTGATGCGCCATTAGTAGGCAAAACTGGTATGCCATTAGTAGGCCTTTTCCTAGTAGTGCAAGTACCACGGTACCTGGGTGCTTCCTCGTACTGTAAGACTGAAGAAGGTAGAAACAGCATCGCCATCATAGATGAACGGCAAGGAGAGCAGCCGCCGCTGCTCTGGCGAGATGACGGTCGCCGTGTAGATGGCATGCGGTCTCTGCAGAATGCCGCCGAGCAAATTAGCAACTTAGCACGTGCACGCACGTACATGAACCACATACAAAACTGCACACGGTTATGACGGACACGTACAAAAGAAAACAAGAAGCCAGTATAAGGCGGCAAGGAAGATGACGCGGTGTGGATGGCTCGGCTACATAGGAAGTTCATTGTGCTATCGTGTGATTGTTCTGCCCGTGGCTGGGCACATCCGCGCCTGCAAGCTGGGAATCGAGGCGGGGTGGTCTCGTTGTGGTGATAGCCGATGGCAACGGCATGGCCTAGTGATCTGGGCGGTGGGCTTCCCCGGTCGCACCCCTTCACCGACGCGGAAAGCTCCTTGTCACTGGCAACCACCCGGATCTCCAACCCGAGCTCTGTCGTTCCCCGGCGCGGCGCCATCGTGCTCCGCAACAAACATGTTGGCTCCCTTTGTGGGATTTGGTCCCGGCGGCAGGCCGACTCGGTTCATGGTGTCTGCCATGCATGGTCTTCTTCTGCGACGCGCAGCATGGTCTTCTTCCGTGACGCGCGGGCGAGCGCCGAGCGAAGGTAGGCAGTGGGCGCCATGGCATTTGCGAGTCGAGCTCGTGGCGTCGGGGAACGAAGGCGACGAAGGAGATCGGGACGGCGGCGTGCGTTTAGTGGCGGGTTGGGCTGGAGATTGAACGTGGTGGTCGGTGCCCGATCGCTCGAGTCGTCCACGATGGCGCTTGGTGTGTGGCTCGTGGAACGCGTGGAGGGAGTGCTGTGACACCCCCGATTCAATCGTACACTAATCATGCACGCAAATGTGTACGATCAAGATCAGGGACTCACGAGAAGATATCACAACACAACTCTAAAACATAAATAAGTCATACAAGCATCATAATACAAGCCAGGAGCCTCGAGGGCTCGAATACAAGTGCTCGATCATAGACGAGTCAGCGGAAGCAACAATATCTGAGTACAGACATAAGTTAAACAAGTTTGCCTTAAGAAGGCTAGCACAAACTGGGATACAGATCGAAAGAGGCGCAGGCCTCCTGCCTGGGATCCTCCTAAACTACTCCTGGTCGTCGTCAGCAGCCTGCACGTAGTAGTAGGCACCTCCAGTGTACTAGTCGTCGTCGACGGTGGCGTCTGGCTCCTGGACTCCAGCATCTGGTTGCGACAACCAGAAAGAAAGGAAATGGGGAAAAAGGGAGGGAGAAAGCAACCGTGAGTACTCATCCAAAGTACTCGCAAGCAAGGAACTACACTACATATGCATGGGTATATGTGTAAGGAGGCCATATCAGTGGACTGAACTGCAGAATGCCAGAATAAGAGGGGGATAGCTAGTTCTATCGAAGACTACGCTTCTGGCAGCCTCCGTCTTGCAGCATGTAGAAGAGAGTAGATTGAAGTCCTCCAAGTAGCATCTCCAAGTAGCATCTCCAAGTAGCATCGCATAGCATAATCCTACCCGGCGATCCTCCCCTCGTCGCCCTGTGGAAAAGCGATCACCGGGTTGTCTGTGGAACTTGGAAGGGTGTGTTTTATTAAGTATCCGGTTCTAGTTGTCATAAGGTCAAGGTACAACTCCGGGTCGTCCTTTTACCGAGGGACACGGCTATTCGAATAGATAAACTTCCCTGCAGGGGTGCACCACATAACCCAACACGCTCGATCCCATTTGGCCGGACACACTTTCCTGGGTCATGCCCGGCCTCGGAAGATCAACACGTCGCAGCCCCACCTAGGCACAACAGAGAGGTCAACACGTCGGTCTAAATCCTATGCGCGCAGGGGTCTAGGCCCATCGCCCATTGCACACCTGCACGTTGCGTACGCGGCCGGTGAGCAGACCTAGCAACCTCCATTAAAAAGGAAGTTGCGTTAACGCAGTCCAACCCGGCGCGCGCCGCTCCGTCGCTGACGTCAAGAAGGCTTCAGCTGATACCACGACGTCGGGATACCCATAACTACTCCCGCGTAGATGGTTAGTGCGTATAGACCAAATGGCCAGACTCAGATCAAATACCAAGATCTCATTAAGCGTGTTATTATGAAGCAACCGCGAACGCCGACCAGGGCCAGGCCCACCTGTCTCCTAGGTGGTCTCAACCTGCCCTGTCGCTCCGCCACAAAGTAACAGTCGGGGGCCGTCGGGAACCCAGGCCCACCTCTACCGGGATGGAGCCACCTGTCCTTTCAGCCCCCACATCGGGATCACTTGCGGGTACTCAACGAGCTGACCCGACTTTAGTCACCATCTATATAATATGTATGTATGTATAGTATATACCCGTGATCACCTCCCGAGTGATCACGGCCCAATAGTATAGCAAGGCAGACTGACAAGAATGTAGGGCCAATGATGATAAACTAGCATCCTATACTAAGCATTTAGGATGCAGGTAAGGTATCAACAGATGTAGCAACAATGTCAGGCTATGCATCAGAATAGGATCAACGGAAAGCAGTAACATGCTACACTACTCTAATGCAAGCAGTATAGAGGAGAATAGGCGATATCTGGTGATCAAGGGGGGGGCTTGCCTGGTTGCTCAGGCAAGGAGGGGTCGTCGGTGACGTAGTCGACCACAGGGGCATCAGCATCGGTCTCGGAGTCTACCAGAAAGGAGTAACGGAGGGGGAACACAATAAATAACAGAGCAATCAAATGTAATACAGAGCAAGACGCGGCAATACGTTGTGCTAGGGGTGACCTAACGTAGGGATAGGCGATACCGGTGAAGGGGGAAACATCCGGGAAAGTATTCTCGGTGTTCCGCATTTTCGGACAAAGGAACCGGAGGGGGAAAGTTGCGTGTTCGGTATGCTAGGGGTGTGTGGCGGACGAACGGGCTGCGTATCTGGATTTGTCTCGTCGTTCTGAGCAACTTTCATGTACAAAGTTTTTTATCTGAGCTACGGTTTATTTTATATTAATTTTAAAAGATTTAAATCATTTTTAAGATTTGCTTAATTATTTTAAAACAACATTATCCAGAACAGTGTTTGCTGATGTCATCATGACGTCAGCAGTCAACAGAGGTGTTGACTGGTCAACTGACGTGTGGGTCCCGTATGTCATTGACTGCTAATTAACCTAACAGATTAATTAACTAAACTAGGTAATTAGGTTAATCTAATCAGGATTAATTAAGTTAATTAATTCTTTAATTAATTAACTAATTAATATTTTATTTATTATATATATATATTTATTAAATCCTCTTTTTTTGTTCTCAGGGGCGTGGGCCCCGTTTGTCATTGGCCCAGAGGCCATAGCGGGCACAAGCGCTAACGGGCACAGCCCGAACGGGCGCTAGCCCGCGGGGGCGCACCCAACCAGGCAACAAGGGGCGGCTGGTGGGCGCGGGCACCAGCACGCCGGCGTTGAGCTCCGGCGGCTGCGACCGGGCGGAGCATGGGGAGGGCCGCGGCTGCCGACATGCAGCAGGGCGGCCAGAGGCGGACGACGTGAGCGCGAGGCCGCAACGAGAGGGGCGGAGGCTCCTCGGTGCGACACAGGGCGAGTGGGGAGGAGTAACGCGTGCGGGCGCGACGAACTGGTGCGGGAGCTCGCACCCGACGCCATGAGAGGCGAGGGTGAGCGCGCCTGGGGGCCTCGGTGGTCGCAAGCGGAGGCGGCTGGGGACGTGTCGGCCACGGCAGACGAGGTGCGCGGGAGCAACGGCCGTCAGGGCGGTGCGTGTGGTGAGCGCGGACGGGGCGAGGAGCAACGGGTCGGCACGGCGACGGGCGCGACCGAGCGGCCGAGCGCGCGCACTAGGCGGCCAGG
>NC_041385.1:480598215-480605541 GCF_002162155.2 Triticum dicoccoides
AGGAGCAGTCCGGCGAAGGGAAGGTCGAGGCGGAGGTGCTCCTGGCGTGGGGGGGGGCGGCGAGCTCCGGGCGGCGTCGTGTGGCGGCGGAGTGGCGTCGAGCGGCGTCGAGCCCGATCCGATCTGGATCGGGGGGAGGGCGCGTCGTGGGAGGGAGTGGGTGGTGGCCGGTTAGGGTTTGGGGGAGGGAGTGGATAAGGAGGGGGCAGTGGGCCGGCCGGCTGGGCCAAGTGGGCGAATGGGCCGGCCCGCTAGGTCTGCTGGCCCGGGGGGGTCTTTCTCTCTCCTTTTCTTCTAGTTTTAGGTTTTAGTTTTTCTGTTTTGTTTTTAATTATTTTATTTTCTGTTTTAAATCACTTTAAATTATTTAGACATTTTATAAAAATGTGTTTGCTGCACCATAATTACCCTTGTAATATTTGGCAACCACCGAACATTTTTGTTTCAGTTTCTGAAAACTTTTATTATCAACAATAATTTTAAATTCGAATTTGACGCGGTTGAACTAACGGACATTTAGCAAAAGTAATCGGGATGACATGGCATCACTAGCAGAGGATCACTGTAGCTTAATTACCCGGGCGTCACAATTCTCCTCCACTACAAGAAATCTCGTCCCGAGATTTAAGAGGGTCTAAGGGGGAAACGTTTGTTTACGAAATTCTAACGAATCTTCTCGGTCTTGGTTGCTCCTCTCAAAGTGGTCGATCCATTATATTGATGTCTTCATTTTTCTGCTTCAGGTCATCAAGATGAAGTCGACATCCTTTCCTTGGGGGTTCCATCGTACTTACAAAAGAATAAGGGGGTTATTCCGGGAGAACGAACCTCTACAAGGTTGACTATCTGGTCGATAACATCGGGGAAGATGGCGGAAAGTAACTCTCGAATTGAAACTTAAATATCGAGAGCAAGTAATGAGGTTTCATGGGAAGTTTCGAGCGAGCAGGCAACAGTTCGCTGCCTGAACAGGGCTTGAAAAGGGCTCAAAGCAATCGGGACTAAGTATTGCGTCCGGTAACAGATTTGATGATCTCTCGGAAGGTGGCTCGTGAATTACATACGAGGCCACACGCGAGTAAGAACCTTGGGAACAGGGGGTGCAGGAGAGTCAAGTTTCGATCCTGGGAACTGTGGGTTATGGGGCCACCATGTGGGTTAAAGGTAGGAAGGGGGGCTGACATCTTGCATGGTCACAATAGCAAGGCATGCCAGAGGGTAGCCTGTTAGTTATGTCGGCAACAACATCGATACCAAGGGCGAGGGACGAAGAGAAGCATTTTCCTGCTCGCTGAACGAGGCGGACCAATAGGGAAAGTTCCCATCCATCGGTGGTTACCGAAATGTCATCAACAATAGTAACAGGGTCTGACTGATAAGGTGGTACGCCGAGGTGTTTTCATAAGCAGGAAAATATTACTGCTTAGATCTTATAGATCACCAGAAAGGTTAAACCAAACAATGGAAAGGATTATATCATTATCAGATTAGACAGAACAATGGAAAGGAAAACGTGTTAGAACACATATCCCCTGGGTATATCCTTCCCACGGACAAGTAAGGCATGATATGCAAGACATGATACAAAGTAGAAAACCCTTTAGGTAAGGGGAGAGAAACTTCATGACATTACCCATACAACAGTGTCTGGATAATTGAGTAAGAAACATTTAGCATTGGGCTCCGATGGAATCATCGGCAATTCATCGAGATTTAACAAAAGATGGATTTCCACAATTATGTGAACAAGGAGATAACATTTGTCAGATCAAATGGTATAATGATGTATGCTCGAGGAAAACATACACAATTAAACATTGGATGAAAGGTGCACCCGAATATGGGCTGGGTTGCACGACCAATGTCGGAATGGTGATTCAATAATCAATAGGCTAAGGATGAACGGTCAACCATTAACTTCAAAGCAAGAGGGTTGCTAGAAGGGCAGAATCCAAACAACACCGTTCACTTGTGGGTACCCCGGTTGGAATCAACACGAGGACCAAGAAAGAATGGTGAGGGTGAGAAGTTATCACAATACCAAGAACTCTCAAGACGTGGTGAAATTCTCACGACATTCTTGACATAAAAGAAGGTAATACTCCAAGGTAAAGAAGAACAAATGCTGGGGAGCAAGGATCTCAAGGTATACACAAAACACGAAAAAGTTTGTGTTGAACGGAAGGCAATAAAGTGGTCGATGATAACACAAATCATCGAGGGAAGGATGGTATTTCCCATCATGAATTCGATTGGTATCCTGGAAGGAGTTAAAATGTTGATCATGATCACGACACATTTGTCGAGAGATTTCATGAAGATGTAATCGATTGGCGATAACATCACGTCAAAGGATTTATGAAGCAAAAGGTTATTGGAACCATGCGTACGACACAAACTCAAAATCAAGCTTGTTGTCCAAAGCGAAATGATATGATGAGGAAGATCGACGTAAGCTTAGCTCACTGTCAAAAATTATGCTCTGGGAAGAGGACCAGGTAGCACAGTTAAAATCGGCACGACAAGGATATAGCCAAACAGGCTAGGAATGACGTGATTGAGTTCAAACTCGTAAGTAATGAAGGTTACCAAGAGTTGCTTAATTGCGATGCGGACTCGAGTCCGTTATCGGTGTCTTTGAGTGTTAAATAACTCAGAGCCTGTGAAAAATTGGAATCAATGAGAATGTAGCACTTGATGAAGAACTCATAAGAAGTTATGCAGTTCCGTGATAATCTTGAGATACCACGGGGTAATACTCGACGACAAATCAAAGTAGAGGTTGGACTGGGGTATTACTCTGTAGAAGACAAGTGCTTAAACTTGCACGAGAAATGGTATTTAAAGGAGAACATGGTCGGAACCACGATTGCATAAGACCAGATCCCAGATATAAGGTGAACTTATACCAAGGGAATAATTAATTTTAAAAGAAGCTTCGATGAGAAGATCTACATCGTGTCCATGGGTATGAACACAAAGTTCAAGGTCGACTCCCACTTCTCCACTGCATAACCTTTCATTTACTTCTCGCGTTTGATGAAGTTGTAGTGTTGGAATTTTATCTGGCAAAAATACCAGCAGAGTATGACTCGTGAGACTTTCGAGTCCACACATATTAAGGAAGGTATAGGTTCAACCCATCGGGGCATCGTGGAAACATATACCACAAGCTTCAAGAATAAATATCACCAGCTCGAAAGTAAAGTAAGGTTGGCAAAAATCAACGAATAGGATTTACTAATGGCATTATGTATCAGGGAAGAATTCACAAGGCGATTAAATATGAAGGACATTGCCGAATAATAATCCAACAAAGGATTTGACGGTCGATAGCGGAGCTGATGTGAGCATCGGTACGCAACCAGTTGAAGAAAGAATGCAAATGCGTTGGATTACAGAAGCAACTGGCTAATTCAAAGCTCACATGTAAAAGAATTATGATTTCCAGATCAAAGGATTAGAAGCAAAGTTCTGATTAGGGATGGATAAGTTGAATAGCCTTAGGGGTACAACCGACGACAATTGGATTGGTTAAGAACCAGCTCATATCCAAATGACTTCTGAGGTAGAAGGATGAATTCTAGGGTCTGATTGAGGATTGCGAGCATTCGCAACATATTGAATCAACGGACTTAAAATGATAATGACAAGGTATGCCATTAAGATTACGAGACTTATGAGATTAACCATAATGCAAGCAAGCAAGAATTTCAAGAGCAATAGGCTGCTCAGGATTTTTGGAAGATCGGGTAGTATTTGAATGTATTTTTGTGAAACACATGAACAACTTTGGACGAACGGATACTCGGCAAGTGCAAGTAATTATCCATAGGGGTATTCATGCAGCAAGAAACTGCAGGGCAGTAAGCGTAAGGAATTCTCGGAATATCGAGGAGTATATCAAGACATCTTGTAATAACAAGAGCAACTGGGGATGACAATATGAACGATAGGTGTAAGTAGTTATCCAGAGGGATTTATTGATGGAAGTTAATTGCAAAAGCGATGGCACATAGTCTCGAGAGCACATCGTAGAGTATCTTCGGAATCTTCTGGTGCAGCAGGCAGTCATCGGTAACAAGGGGCTCTCCGGGAGAAAGTACTTGCGAGAACCTAAAGTTAGTTTTGTTTTTAGCAAAATCATTTAACCCGAATAGAAGAGAGCTCAAAGTCCCAGAGTAAAGATCGAGGAGTAAAAGATCCTAATACCACCCAATGGCGACGTGGGCCCGTAAGGCACACAGCCATGTTAGTAAAAGTTTTGCAATGACTAGACTCAACTTCGGCCAAGGAGTTTGGAAGGGGGATTCCTACAGACAGTCGGCTCTGATACCAACTTGTGACGCCCCCGATTCAATCGTACACTAATCATGCATGCAAATGTGTACGATCAAGATCAGGGACTCACGAGAAGATATCACAACACAACTCTAAAACATAAATAAGTCATACAAGCATCATAATACAAGCCAGGGGCCTCGAGGGCTCGAATACAAGTGCTCGATCATAGACGAGTCAGCGGAAGCAACAATATCTGAGTACAGACATAAGTTAAACAAGTTTGCCTTAAGAAGGCTAGCGCAAACTGGGATACAGATCGAAAGAGGCGCAGGCCTCCTGCCTGGGATCCTCCTAAACTACTCCTGGTCGTCGTCAGCAGCCTGCACGTAGTAGTAGGCACCTCCAGTGTAGTAGTCGTCGTCGACGGTGGCGTCTGGCTCCTAGACTCCAGCATCTGGTTGCGACAACCAGAAAGAAAGGAAATGGGGGAAAAGGGGGGAGAAAGCAACCGTGAGTACTCATCCAAAGTACTCGCAAGCAAGGAACTACACTACATATGCATGGGTATATGTGTAAGGAGGCCATATCAGTGGACTGAACTGCAGAATGCCAGAATAAGAGGGGGATAGCTAGTTCTATCGAAGACTACGCTTCTGGCAGCCTCCGTCTTGCAACATGTAGAAGAGAGTAGATTGAAGTCCTCCAAGTAGCATCTCCAAGTAGCATCTCCAAGTAGCACCTCCAGTAGCATCTCCAAGTAGCATCGCATAGCATAATCCTACCTGGCGATCCTCCCCTCGTCGCCCTGTGGAAAAGCGATTACCGGGTTGTCTATGGAACTTGGAAGGGTGTGTTTTATTAAGTATCCGGTTCTAGTTGTCATAAGGTCAAGGTACAACTCCGGGTCGTCCTTTTATCGAGGGACACGGCTATTCGAATAGATAAACTTCCCTGGAGGGGTGCACCACATAACCCAACATGCTCGATCCCATTTGGCCGGACACACTTTCCTGGGTCATGCCCGGCCTCGGAAGATCAACACGTCACAGCCCCACCTAGGCACAACAGAGAGGTCAACACGTCGGTCTAAATCCTATGCGCGCAGGGGTCTGGGCCCATCGCCCATTGCACACCTGCACGTTGCGTACGCGGCCGGTGAGCAGACCTAGCAACCTCCATTACAAAGGAAGTTGCGTTAACGCAGTCCAACCCGACGCGCGCCGCTCCGTCGCTGACGTCAAGAAGGCTTCAGCTGATACCACGACGTCGGGATACCCATAACTACTCCCGCGTAGATGGTTAGTGCGTATAGACCAAATGGCCAGACTCAGATCAAATACCAAGATCTCATTAAGCGTGTTATTATGAAGCAACCGCGGACGCCGACCAGGGCCAGGCCCACCTGTCTCCTAGGTGGTCTCAACCTGCCCTGTCGCTCCGCCACAAAGTAACAGTCGGGGGCCGTCGGGAACCCAGGCCCACCTCTACCGGGATGGAGCCACCTGTCCTTTCAGCCCCCACATCGGGATCACTTGCGGGTACTCAACGAGCTGACCCGACTTTAGTCACCATCTATATAATATGTATGTATGTATAGTATATACCCGTGATCACCTCCTGAGTGATCACGGCCCAATAGTATAGCAAGGCAGACTGACAAGAATGTAGGGCCAATGATGATAAACTAGCATCCTATACTAAGCATTTAGGATTGCAGGTAAGGTATCAACAGATGTAGCAACAATGTCAGGCTATGCATCAGAATAGGATCAACGGAAAGCAGTAACATGCTACACTACTCTAATGCAAGCAGTATAGAGGAGAATAGGCGATATCTTGTGATCAAGGGGGGGGGGGCTTGCCTGGTTGCTCAGACAAGGAGGGGTCGTCGGTGACGTAGTCGACCACAGGGGCATCAGCATCGGTCTCGGAGTCTACCGGAAAGGAGTAACGGAGGGGGAACACAATAAATAACAGAGCAATCAAATGTAATACAAAGCAAGACGCGGCAATACGTTGTGCTAGGGGTGACCTAACGTAGTGATAGGCGATACCGGTGAAGGGGGAAACATCCGGGAAAGTATTCTCGGTGTTCCGCATTTTCGGACAAAGGAACCGGAGGGGGAAAGTTGCGTGTTCGGTATGCTAGGGGTGTGTGGCGGACGAACGGGCTGCGTATCTGGATTCGTCTCGTCGTTCTGAGCAACTTTCATGTACAAAGTTTTTTTATCTGAGCTACGGTTTATTTTATATTAATTTTAAAAGATTTAAATCATTTTTAAGATTTGCTTAATTATTTTAAAACAACATTATCCAGAACAGTGTTTGCTGATGTCATCATGACGTCAGCAGTCAACAGAGGTGTTGACTGGTCAACTGACGTGTGGGTCCCGTATGTCATTGACTGCTAATTAACCTAATAGATTAATTAACTAAACTAGGTGATTAGGTTAATCTAATTAGGATTAATTAAGTTAATTAATTCTTTAATTAATTAACTAATTAATATTTTATTTATTATATATATATATATATATTAAATCCTCTTTTTTTGTTCTCAGGGGCGTGGGCCCCGTTTGTCATTGGCCTAGAGGCCATAGCGGGCACAAGCGCTAACAGGCACAGCCCGAACGGGCGCTAGCCCGCGGGGGCGCACCCGACCAGGCAACAAGGGGCGGCTGGTGGGCGCGGGCGCCAGCACGCCGGCGTTGAGCTCCGGCGGCTGCGACCGGGCGGAGCATGGGGAGGGCCGCGGCTGCCGACATGCAGCAGGGCGGCCAGAGGTGGACGACGTGAGCGCGAGGCCGCGACGAGAGGGGCGGAGGCTCCTCGGTGCGACACAGGGCGAGTGGGGAGGAGCAACGCGTGCGGGCGCGACGAACTGGTGCGGGGGCTCGCACCCGACGCCATGAGAGGCGAGGGTGAGCGCGCCTGGGGGCCTCGGTGGTCGCAAGCGGAGGCAGCTGGGGACGTGCCGGCCACGGCAGACGGGGTGCGCGGGAGCAACGGCTGTCAGGGCGGTGCGTGTGGTGAGCGCGGACG
>NC_041385.1:480606329-480621484 GCF_002162155.2 Triticum dicoccoides
GGTGGCGGAGTGGCGTCGAGCGGCGTCGAGCCCGATCCGATCTGGATCGGGGGGGAGGGCGCGTCGTGGGGGGGAGTGGGTGGTGGCCGGTTAGGGTTTAGGGGAGGGAGTGGATAAGGAGGGGGTAGTGGGCCGGCCGGCTGGGCCAAGTGGGCGAATGGGCCGGCCCGCTGGGTCTGCTGGCCGGGGGGGTCTTTCTCTCTCCTTTTCTTCTAGTTTTAGGTTTTAGTTTTTCTGTTTTGTTTCTAATTATTTTCTTTTCTGTTTTAAATCACTTTAAATTATTTAGACATTTTATAAAAATGTGTTTGCTGCACCATAATTACCCTTGTAATATTTGGCAACCACCGAACATTTTTGTTTCAATTTCTGAAAACTTTTATTATCAACAATAATTTTAAATTCGAATTTGACACGGTTGAACTAACGGACATTTAGCAAAAGTAATCAGGATGACATGGCATCACTAGCAGAGGATCACTGTAGCTTAATTACCCGGGCGTCACAAGTGCTTACGACTGTGCTGGGACAACGGGGCCGGCGAGAGGCGCAATTTAGCTGGATTTCCGGTCGAGCCTTTCATCTTTTAACAATGAAATTTTGTGTGAAATTCGGGTCAGGGCACTCATGACTTCGTATTGGAATAGTTCTCGTATCTTTCCCTAATAATAAAGCACAGATTGACTTTGTCGGGTTCACCGTCACAATACGCTTTCTCCTGTGAATTTACGCTTTCACTTTGAATTTAAAACAATATATGTGAGGTGGTACTAATTCAGGGAACCACGTCGCAAAATTTTCGTACGAACATGATCTGTCGTCCGCACTACTACCTGGGCCTTGACCTGAAGCGTTGCCACTTGGGCCTCAGACTCAACCCGCAGACCATATAGGAATCAGCCCCGAAGAGAAAGAAAAAACCACGCCGTCGGCTGTCTCTGCCAATCTGCCGCTGCTTTTTCCTATCTCTCTCGCCCCTCATCGCACAATCCCACATCGCTACTTTACAGTTAATGTCATCGATTCATATAAGTGTGCCTTGGTGATTCAACAAGAGGCAACGGAAATCAAGGGAGGAACGAACCGAACCGAACCCACAGGAGAGGCAGAGCAGGCTTGGGGTGGCAGTGCACCTCGGCGGCGGTGCCATGGCCTGCTGGCCAGATGGAAAGGAGACGGACGGGGTGCCGGTGTGGTGCCGGACGGGGGGCAAGCCGTGCAGCGGCGCCACGGGCAGAGGCAGCCGGAGCTGCGCAGCCGGACAGAGAACTAGAGGAGGAGGAGAATGGAGCTCGGAGGAGGAACGGCGACGCCATGGGCAGAGGCAGCAGGAGCTGCATGGCCGGGCAGAGAATGAGAGGAGGGGGAGAGTGGAGGTTCGAGGGGGCAGCGGCCTCGCCGGAGTGACGAATGCGCGCGGAGCTGGCTGCGAGCGTGGCGGGATCGAGAGGCGCTGGCCCCTCTGTGCGTGGGTTAGGTGGGCGTCCTGTGAGGTTAGTCTCAGGCCCCCAAGTGGCTAGCTGGGTCGGTGACACCATCCCTAAAAAATATACGGGGTCAATTCAAATTACGTGGTTGGACTTTCTTATTTCAACTATCTCCATCCTAAAGTACCTTCTTATTTCAACTAACCCTAAAAAAAACTTCTTATTTCAACTTCCCTTTTTATTGAGTTGAACTTTGCCAGGAGCATTTTTTCAAAAATCTATGTCCTTTTTTCTATTATATTTTCCACCGAGTCAAAAATCCTTGAATGATATATATATATTGCATGGTCTGTTCAAGTTGCTTTGTATTTCCCTCTAACGTCACTGTAGAGTGTACGTACATGTATGGTGTTGATGAAAAAATTAACGTTTTGGATTAGCATATTTACTTAATTCTCAAGAGCTAAACGGGAATATGTTCATAAAAACACTTAATTTAAGCAGGCTACAGAGTTTAGCAGGCTTGATCTAACTTCGGCTAGAAAAAAAATAACCACATAATTTTGGTTCAAATCCCGACTCTACAATAAATCCCGACTCTTCGCTCCGGAGCGTGATGTGCATGATCAATCCATCTAAGCCAAATAGAAGAACACAAAGTACCGTCCAATTTCAAAAGAAATAAACCACGAAGATATTACAACTTAATAAGTTAGATAGCAATTTTAACTGAGAAGTCTAGGTATTTCTCAGAAAAGATACGACAGCAAAAATTATCTCGCTCTCCACAATACCGGCACTGTGCTGGCCGCACATGAAAAAAATGAAAATAAAAAAAAAACAAGACCCGTAGATATATAACGTGGCAGAAAAGGACCCATGAAGTAAGTTCTGCCATATTTATCGTCCGGTGCAACGCACGGGCATTTGTACTAGATTGAGAGGAAAAAAACATTGATAACCACACATGCACAACTCTAAAAAACCTCGCGGGAAAAAGCAACATTTTTCTCATCTTATGCTGACTGATTGTGTGCGTGCGAGCGCGCGTGTGTTTGTGTGAGAGAGAAAGAGACGCCTTAGGATTGACCACATTCAAATGCATTTTCGTTGTGTGAGCATTGAGACCACCGTCGGGAACACAAATGTGATGCCATTTTAAAATAAAGAACGTCTACCTACCAGGGTCTCGAGTCGTGGTTATCGGGTTAAGAGCGTATGTTTTTTTCTGTCTCGTTGCAATGCACGGGCTCTTTTGCTAGTGATGATTATGTCCAAAACGTACACGGCAACATCGACGGTGGTGCCGTACACACTACGTCCTCTTAATGAGTCAACCAACTACGAAAACGTGGGCTAGTTGGCTGGAAACATATATAGGCCGATGTAATAGGAGAGCGGCCGTCCTGCACGCAGCGCATCGACGGCCGTGCTGCGCGAGGGGATCCGTGCAAAAGAAAACGTCAAAATCAGTAAAGAAGACATACTGGCTCGATACAAGCAAATACGGACGCTCAAGTCGCCCCTGGTGGGCTCGGCCCGGGTACAAATCTGACGCCCAAAAGTGGACAGACCATACAGTGTGGGGCATTGTCTTTTTGGCGCGCGGGCCCGGCGATTTGACCAGGAGTACAGCTCGGGCGCATGTCATGTGGGGGGCACAGCTCGGGCGCATGTCATGCTTCCGCTGCGACGTGCAGTCTTCACGTCACGGCGGCCCGGCTCCAGCAAAATACACACAGCCCTCCGTCCTGCCCCAGTTTTCAAGCTGAATGAACACAAAAGCAGCAACAAAAACTAGTTCATCTGATGTATGGGCGTACAAAAATCAGACTAAATCCTTGGTTCGGGCACTTGTAGAAACAGACCCCGGGTTCGGTCTGTCCCAGAGACGAACCATGAGGGGGGCCGCACCATGCACGCATGCAGGGGACGCGTCCTCTGGTGTGTACGACCTATACGTTGCCCGTGAGCTCGCTCTGGGCATGAACGAAATGTGCAGCGTGGGCGTTCGTGGCCTAGCAAAAATACTGTAAAAAAGTACGCCATGCTAGTTTGGTTATGTTGTACGTATAGTGTTGGAGATCGCTTGTGAGTTTTTTATTATATAATAAGTTGATAATGTATTAAGCGTTTCATTTGGAATAAAACTAGTGATATTTTTGGTGTTCATGAATGAACCATGTGATTACCGCGACTAATAAAAAACATCAAAATGTTTGCTTTCCTAGCTAAGGCTGCTGCGTTGCTGTACAACATGCATTAACTGAAAACATTCCTGCCAATGGAGCGTAATTGGGTTGTGCGGGTACATGCTGTTGCGTCCCCTCGTCCTCTCGTCCTCTCGTCTGCGCGCGTGCCCTGCTTCTGCTTGTGCAGATTGTGGTGTCAGGTTTGGTCCTTTGAATACGCATATACTCCCTCCGTTTCAAAATAGATTGCCCAATTTTATACGAACTTTAGTACAAAGTTGAGTCATCTATTTTGAAACGGAGGGAGTACGTTTCAGTTTGCTTTCCAACGCTTCGGCTATACTCTAACTAGCACGCTTAGCTGATCCGAATCGCGACGGCACGCGCCGTCGATGCCCTGCGTGCAGCTGCCGCTGCGTTCAGAGATGCACTTCTCGATGTAATAGTCCAAAAGAACGTGAAAGGACGAGCATACGTGACTATAATAATAATAACTTGCAGAAAAAATTACGATATATATAGATAGATTAGTATCATCTTGGATTTGGATTTTGGAAAAAATATGAAAGTATTGTAAACATAATGTAATTGTCGTCGTGTCTGCCAGAGTTTCACTCAAAGGAAAAAAAAAGAAAATTAGCTAAAATCAGGAACAGAGGAAGAAAATTATGGAACTTAGAAACTTTTGTTCAAAATTGTACAATTAAAAATCTTGATTTTTTCTAAAATTCAGATTAATAACAGAAAGTTCAAGTATAAAATAAAATAATTTAATGTTGGATTTCCTACTAATTAATTTTATGACATGCATATATATGCCCGCTTTTTAAGTAGGAAGGCAATCAGCGACAATAATTATCCCTGCGTGCATGTTGCTTTTTTTTAGATCTGCATCTCCTTTTTTATGTAGGAAAGCAATCAAGCTGCACTAATTAAATCATTGCCTTCCCATGGAGTCAACTTCTTCATTTGCCTTTTTTTTCTTGGCGTTATTCCTTCCTTTCTTGTCTTTCTAATCACCGATAATCATTTATTTCTTAGATTCTTGGGGCAGCTATGCTTATTTTTCAATAAATTCATAACCTAACACATGCACGGCTTTAGCCCAGTCGGTTGTGCATGTTGAGATGAATCAGCGGGTCATGAGTTCGCTCCCCATGAAAATCAACTAATTTTTGCACTGCGCGCCTCTACAATCTCGGCCCATATGCAAGGGCAAAGTCGTTGCTCACAATCTAGGCCCATGTGGGGCAAAGCCCATGACGATAGGAAAACATACAAGAAATTCATAACCTAACACATGCATGGCTTTGGCCCAGTCGGTTTTGCACGTTGAGATGAAAACAGCAGGTCGTGAGGGGACTTCCTATTTGGGAACTCCTATGCGCCGCTTATTGCGGCAAGTAGTCACAGTTTCGCATAGGAGATGACTCGCCTGGGCCGGCCCACTAGCTAACCTCTGCAGAATGAAAAATCGAAAAATAAAAGCGCGCTAGCTAGGAATCGAACCCGCGAGCGGCTGTAGATAAGTACCGCGCGCTAGCCACTGCGACAATCGAGTTAATATGACAAATGTGCAGCGCCAGCCTAAAAGAACCTGAGCAAGTCCATAGCCACTGTAGTAACACAGGTTTCTTGCATACAATTACATATTAAAACTTTTATTAAAATTTCAAGCGTAAAAAAGATTTTTTTTGAAACGCGACATTATTTGGGAACTGAATAGAAACTAAAAACAAGTAGGGAAAAGATTGAATACGAGAATAATTTCTAAAAAATGAACTACTTTTCGTAAACGCAAAACATCTTTTCCAAAACAAGTAACAAAACAGAAAAGGTAATAATGTTTTCAAAACTAAACTATTTTCAAAAAACTCGAGCATTTTTTGAATTTGTGACAAAATTCCGAAAACAAGAACATTTTCAAAATTTGTGAACAAGTTTTCAAAACTGCAGCTTTTTTCGAATAAGTGAACAAATTTGGACAACAAGAACATTTTTGAAATACCAAATATTTTAGAATTTGGGAACAAAAATTAAACATGCGAACACATTTGAATTTGTGAACAAATTTTCAAAAATGAACATTTTTTGAATATGTAAACGAATTTTGAAAACAAAAATATGTTTTGAATTTGCGAACAAATTTGCAAAATGGGAATAATCTTTTCATTTCCAGAACATTTTTGATTTTTTGAACAAAATTTGGAAACAGGAACATTTTTATGAAATTCCCAAACATTTTTTTAATTTGCGAACAATTTTTTAAAGCGGGAACATGTTTTGTACCGCCGAACATTTTTAAAATTTGTGAACTAAATTTCAAAATGAACAATTTTGAAAATCAAAAACGAAAATGTGCATATTTTTTTGAAATGTGTGCACAATTTATTTAAAACAGGAACATGTTTTGAACCACCGAACATTTTTTGAAATTGTGAACAAAAATTTGAAACTGAACAATTTCAAACCTCCTGAAAAAATGAAAACGTGCACATTTTTGGAATTTTCTGAAAAACTATGACATTTTCGAAAAATCAGGGACATATTTTTGAAATCATGAACAATTTTTCCTAAACATGATTTTTTTGGCAACTATGAATAATTTGTTCAAAACACATTTTTTCAGAAAATTCAGAAAACATGAACAGTTTTGGATTATGTGAACAAAATTGAAAAGGCTGGAACTTTTTTCGAAATTATAGAACATTTTCAAATTTATGAAACAAAAATTAGAAATGAGAACATTTTTTCAAATTCCTCGAACATATTTTGAGTTTGCAAACAAATTGTCAAAAACATGATTTATTTTCAAATTAGTGAACACATTTATTGAAAATTCCAATTAGTGAACACATTTTTTTGAAAAGGGAACATTTTTTAAAAAGGGAACATTTTTTAAATCCCACAACATTTTGTTTAAAATGCGAAGATTCTTTGAATTTATGAACAATTTTGGAAAATGCAGCCATTTATTTATAAAAAGAAGGTTTTTTGAAAGTGGGAACAATTTTTTAAGGTTATGAACAATTTTTGAAACATGAACTTTTTTCAAAAAAAATTGAAAAATAAAAAAGAAACAAAAAAAGAAACCAAAAAGGAAACAAGAACATTTTGAGACCAAAGTTAGAAACAGAAAACAATTTTAAAAATTCCAAACAAATTTGAAAGTTGAACATTTTTTGAATACGCGAACAAAAGTTGAATACGTGAAGAAAATATAAAACAAATATGTTCAGAAATTCATGAACATTTTTGGAAAATTGCAAACAATTTTTGAAACGGAAACATTTTTTAAAATCGCGAACATTTTTTTAAAAGTTGTCAAAATTTTGGACAAAAACATTCTGAACAATTTTGTTAACACAAAATATTTTTGAAAATTCCGACCATTTTTTGATAAATGCATACAGTTTTTGAATTTATGAACAAAATTTGAAAACACAAACATTTTTCAAATTTTGAACATTTTTGTAAAAGCGCGAACATTTTTTTGAGAGAGAAAACATAAACTTGAAAAAACAAAAAAGAAAAAAAGAAAATAAAAAGAAACAGAAATAGAAAAAGAAAGGAAAATAAAAAACCGGTTCAGAAACCTTCTAGAAAGTTCCCAAAACCGAGAGTGCTGGAACTGTTAAACCGGCCGGCCCGTTGCGTCGCTGCTCGGTCGCTCGCCTGTGCGAAGCGCCGGCAGTTTGACGCAACGAGCGGCGAATAGGATATTCCTTCCTATTTGCCGCTCACTGCGGCAAAGTGCCGACATTTCGCACCAGGGCGCCGCTAACCTGGGCCGGCCCATTTCCGGTGGCATTATTGCGACATGAAAAAACGCAAAACATAGTGCGTGCTTGAGCTGCGAATCGATCCTGGGACCTCGTGGTCGATGGCGCCCTATGCTAGCGAATGCGACAGTCAACTTCTCATGTTAAGAACGAAGCGCCGTACATAAATAAACATAAAACAGCGGCAGGGATCGAACAGATAACCTACTGCAAGTGAGCAACGGTAATAGCCACCATAATTCCTGGGATTTCGTACATAAAATGGCAGCCCACCTTATACGAACATAAGCCACAAACATTTTCATATTTCATAGAGAGAGAAAATTATAACTTGAAATATTTTTGGGAATCTCAACAAATAAAAATTCAAAATAAAGGAACAACATGAAAATGACAATTTTTTTCGGAAATCAAGAAGAATTTTTTGAAAAGGCAAAACATTTTCCAAAAAACATGAACAAAAAACTGAAAGCGCGAACATTTTTCAAAATTACGAACAAAATTTTCTAGACGCGAACAGTTATTTGCATTCCCCAAAACATTTTTCGAATTTGGGGTCAAATTTTGAAAAAACATGACCATTTTGATGATGTGAACAAATTTGGAAAGCAGGAACATTTTTCAAAAATTCCCATTTTTTTTGAATTGGTGAACAAAAGTTAATAAATGTGAACATTTTTTGAATTCCCTGAATATGTTCGAATTTGCGAACAAAAGTTAAAAACAGGAGCATTTCTCGAATTTATGAACAAATTTTGAAATCCAGAACATTTTCTCAGAATGTGATATTTTTTAATTGGTGAACAAAAATTGAAAACAGAAACAATTCTTGAAAGTTCAGAACAAATTTTTGAAACGGAAAATTTTTTTGTAAATGCTCTTTTTTCAGTATACATGAACAAAAATAATAAAAATAAAGCCATTTTCTATAGGTTCGAACAGTTTTCTGAAACACGAACTTTTTTGTAAAACGCGAACAATTTTTGAAACTTTGAGCAATTTTTGAAACACGCACATTTTCTCAAACACACAAACATTGAGTAACTTTTTAAGATGTCTAAAACACAAATCTTTCACAAACACAAACAAAATTATGAAAACAATTAAATTTCGAATTTCTGAAACATTTTTTGAAAGAACATTTTTTTATAGGATGAACATTTTTTGAATGCTGAGAACAAATTTTGAAACATAGAACAAATTTCGAAGCGCAAACAATTTTTTAAACCACGACATTTTTTGAATCTTGAGAACAAATTTTGAAATGGAGAATAATTTTGAAAAATCCGAACAAATTTGGTAGCGTGAATTCTTTTTGTATACGTAAAGTTGAAATCTGATACATTTTCTGAATTCCGAAAGTTTTGAACTATTTTGTGTAACTAGAACAATTTTTGAATTTCGAGAACATTTTTCGAAAACTGAACAGTTTCTCAAAAGAAGATTTTTTTTTTGAGTATTTTGGAAAAAGTTTGAAAAAAGTTAAGAACGGATATGGAAATAAAAAACCAAAGGAAAGAAATTTGTTGAAAAGAGAAATTAACTTGAAAAGGAAAACAGAATGAAAACAAAAAAGTAACAAACAGAAAAGAAAAAAGAAACAGAAAAAAAGAAGAAGAAAAAAACAGAAATAGTAAAAAAAAGAAAAAGGAAAGGAAAAGTCCCAAAAACGCTAGCTAGTTGTATGTCTGTGCGATCTGTCGACAGTTTGACGCATTATGCGTTCAATAGGTTTTTCCGGTCGTGAGTTTGATCCCCATGAAAATCAACTAATTTTTGCGCTGCGTTGTCGTTGCTCGCAATCTCGGCCCATGTGGGGCAAAGCCCATGACGGTAGAAAAACGTAATTTATCGAATCTATACCGATGGCAACATTAGTACCACCTCGTGTATATGTCTTAAATTCAAACTGAAAGCGTAAATTTACAGAAAGAAAGCGTATTGTGCCGGTGAACTCACGGAGTCAATCTGTGCTTCATTATTAGGGATAGACTAGCAAAAATGTCCGTGCGTTGCAACGGGAGAAACAAACCCTTTTACACGTCCCTACTAACCCATCTGCATTACCACTTCTTCCCTTCACCATCATTGTTGATGGTGGTCTTTTTGTGCGAATATTCATAACGAGCATGATCAATCCCAAGGCGATGAGCTTGATCATCATACTCGAGCATGCTGTTTTGAGAGCCCCTTCCCGTGCCGACTTGTAATTTTGCGGACTTATGATGATGGTGAGTTATTTTGTCAACTAGCACAACGCATGTGCTTTTGCAACAGAGAAAACACTGGTTCATATACAATTGGTCTGGTCAAGGAACTGTCCCGCTACATAGTTAACATCAAATTTAGGGATAATGGGGTCTAACATTAAATATAAGTTTATGAATAAGTTCAGGTTCAGACATTTCATGAAGCATCTGAAACAAATCTAGCAAGTGTGAATTAATTGTCTTAAAATAATTTTGTAGCTGACTAAACATATGTTTACGATATCAAAACAAAATATGGAACATCGTTTGAATAAATTTTCGTTCAGAGTACAAATTTTAGAATAAATATTAGGTAAATCTTTTTAACTTTATAGTTGATCTCCGGTCAGTTGCATGACACATTTTGTACATTAATATGAATAAACATGGTTATGATATCAAAACAAAATATGGAGTTTGGATCAAAAGCAAAATAGCAAATCAAAAAATAGAGAATCTTTTTAATTCACGTAAAATATTAGTTAAATCTTTTTGATTTTGTAGTTGATCAAGACTTCCATCTTCCTTCAGACTTCACACCACCTACCCCAAATTCATCACCTTCCTTCAAATCCATCACCTTCCTGCTCATGGATTAATTTCTTTCCTTGCTCTTTTATTAGACCTCGCCTCTTTAAATCTCGTTGAATTAGCCAATGGCAGGGCGCCCCCCAACACTCCTCCTCATGCATTAATTCCTTCCTAACTCATTTTGTGGCCTGCCTTCCTTAAATCTCGTTCAATTCGCCCACGAATCAATCAATGCCCCCCGTTCCTGATCACTAATTCCTTCCAGGAAGGTAATTATGTGTTCCCATAGGAATATAACTGAGCCACGCCTCGTACTGCTCCTGAGCCAGCTTATATTACCTAGGCCACTCGCGGACATTAAACAGATGTGATTCAATATACGTGGGCGAGGTGGGATTATTTACTTTTTTGTATGCTATCTCGTATATGTATAAATATATATATTTTCCCTCTATAATCGGACACACCAGTTGTTTGGCCCCGTCGCTAGAGATTGCAACTCCGAAGGGGTTGGTTGTGTGTTCAACTCCTGTATGTGCCAATTTGTCATTATTTTTTTTTCTTTTTCCAGTAGCTGCGCGCGGCCTGTGAAAAGAAAAACTGGAAAAACAATGAGGGTGGACGTACGAAAACTGGACAGGGTGGACGGACCAAAACTAAAATAGTACCACCTCAGATGTAGAAAATAAATATAGGTTAAAAAGTTGAAAGCGTAAATTCACGGGAAGAAGCGTATTGTGACGGTGAACCCACCGAGTCAATCCGTGCTTTATTATTAGGAAAATACTAGTACATATGCCCGTGCGTTGCAACGGAAAAAAAAAGTCGCAAAACCTGCTCCACATGCCACTGCACAGCACTTCTTATATCGTGCTCTGACAAGTGTCAGAGATAAGGTTGCCTCATCTTTAGTAATTATGATTATAATCTACGGAACTTCCCCGTCCTACCAAAGAAAAAACTTCGATTTTGTTAGGGACACATGATGGCGCTACATCTGATATCCAACTATTCATTTGAGATGGGCTCAACAGCCATCCGTGAAAATCCTGGGCAGTACGGATGGATAACAAATACTCCCTCTGTCCGGAAATACTTATCATCAAAATGGATAAAAAGGGATGTATTTAGACGTATTTTAGTTTTAGATACATCTCATTTCATCCATTTTGGTGACAAGTATTTCCGGACGGAGGGAGTAGGCAGCACAACGTTCATGAGTATGTGTGCTTGACTTCTGAAAATCCATACCAGCAAAACTATCATCACAATCATGTCAATCAGGGTTACCACACCGCACTCTGAACCATGAGTATAAGAATTTTTTTTTCTAAATTTCTAAAGAAATATGAGTTACACGTTTAGGTGTCATCACTAAATAAACTTATTGGCATGAAGGATATGTCCAGATCCCAGGAGCACAACGAATGAAGCTATTGGTTGATGCTTCAAACCATGCCATGTTATGAGCTCTGATGAAATAATTATAGACTAACTTGACACATCTTCAATGGAAAAAAAATTAAGGAATCAAACCGTGCAAGAATATTAAAGTACATATGTGCCAAAAGTTCTAAATTTATGTCTTGTGAACATATATTATTCAAGAACCGAGAATCACAAATGATTGCAAGCACAATCAAATCTGATACTGTTCTAACCTAAATAATGCATGAGTACGAATCAAAAGATACTTATTTAGGCTTCAAAGTTAAAGCCAGAAAGAAGTAACCTGTTAGTGTGTGTTATGAAGTGAGGACACAAATCAAATATGATACTATTCTGACCTAAATAATACATGAGTATACATAGCAAAAAACTTATCAAGCCACTTGAGTTGAAGTAGCCTCTGCGGCTTGTCAGTGTGGATCGCGGCTATTGCACATGAAAAATGCCATGCTCTACTTGTCCAGTAATTAACCATCTGCTTGACAGGACAAAAGGATATGATAATTGTATCAGGCTAGCATTACTATGAACTGATTTGGGTCAGAAAAATACCACCAATTCAATCAAAAGGTCTCTGGTGTCACACATGCAAATTACACTGGTTAATTGTAGCATATGGTTGATTGATAAAGCAATTTAATTACAATATTGCAGTGGTTTAGGAGTTGTGGTAGACATGGTTGGTCCTTCGAATTGTTCTCCTCTCAGAGCTGAGCTGCGCCACCACAGCGGATAGGCCTTCCACATGCTTGGACACCCCACTGCCATCCAACAGCATGCAGGTGGTGCAGTGGATGCATGGGAGATCTGGACACGCACACGCGTCTGCCGTGTCAAGTGCCAAGGAAGCTAAAGACGTTCTAGAATCAACCAAGAATTCGCCAAAGACGTTCTAGAATCAACCAAGAAATCTACCTTGCAATGAAATCTGCAGTTCATCAAAAAAAGTCAAACCAAAGGAAAAAAAACCCAAATAAGTGTAAAGAATTAAACATGAAAATCAATTTATACATCAGAAAGGGCAAACGCATTGAACAACATCACTTTGATATAGAAGAACAATGAAGAGAGAACATGAGACAAGTAAACAATTAAACATGAACTTATGTTTATTTGGCATGCAATAATTGAAACTTACATGATAAAATCAGTAAAGATTTATCTACAGAACCTCTGAACAGCAATACATATACTTTACACCGCTGATGTTCTATAGCTAGGATCTCCGGTTTAACCAAATATCACTCACAACCATGAGATTAGTAAAAAGATTCCTAGACCATGTATGCGCAATCGTCCTCTGATGTAGATACGCAACTTGCATTTTTTTTCCCTAGTTCGTGTATCACGTAAGCAATTCGTGGTGATAGACACTCACAATGGCCCGAATCACAATATAATCTCGAGCACCAATGGTCCACAATAGTTTTCAAAAGGAGGGCATGCTTCGTTCGTCATTCTTCAAATGTGAGTAATTGCTTAAGAATATGAAGAAAATAGAAAGACTGTGCTGGATCATGAAACTGTATGTAAATGAGTAGGACATGTTAAGGTATGAGAATATAAGACCAACCAATAGCATAGAAGATAATCCCTATACTCTAGCTCATATTCAGCTCGCGTATCAAACCACTAAAAGCAACCCACAGTAGAAATAATCATGGGCGAATCCATTGTGATTTTTACCAGTGCAGGCTGAGTCTCTCAGTCTACTGGCTTCACTCAAATGGGACAGCGTACCTTGCACTCACCCTGCATACGCACCAGATGTATTTATACTTGCACATGCATAGCCGCCTGGTCGAACTTTGTAGAACTATCACTTATTAGTCACTCCACCATAAGAAATACATTACCAGCTTAACAACTTGGCATGTTCAGAATTTCAATGAAGGAAGATTGAATGGCGATATAAATCTGGAAACAATTAGGACCGTGTTTTGTGATGTTGTTAGCTAAATAACTCAAGAAAAAGATGATCTTGTCACTAAGCCAGATCTGGAATTGCCTCCAAAAGCCAAATCGTGCAACTTGAAAATCACGAGGAAATAAGTAGTACACGAAATCATTAGCTTAACAGTGTCAGATCGGATAGTATTAATTTGTAAAAGATACCCTAATTGATATAAACTCAATATTCATCGATCTGATTGTCCAACAAATATGAAAAAGCAACTCCGAATTGCTCAAAAATAATAATGGAACTCCTATTTGCTTGAGACAAACAGAAAATACCTTAAGAGGGAGGTGGCAAAGATCGGAATTTAGTAGAGGACACTGATGACAGTAGTTGCTTCCTCCTCGTCAAATATCCCCTCATGTTTTCCTTGGGACCGTCAAAAGAATGCAATAGTGGAGCGTTACAAATCGATCGGTTCGATCTAACTCAAAGAACAGCTCATGGATCCCTTCAAAACAATACGAAGTTCAAGCCCTCGGACTGGCCGTGGTGAATTCTGACGATGTAGCAGGGCAAGCCTCAAAACGTGTCGCCAGCGAACGAGCCACCAATTCTGCTGGATGACGCGTACCGGTTAGAAATCATGCCAGAGCTAGAAACAATTGCTATATATGATACGTACTATGTTGGAGGGAAACAAACGACGCGGAAGTCAGCAAAAACGCCCAATCCGGATTTTCTAGATAGGCGTTCTCGTACCTCGTTCTGCTCCCATCATTGAGACGGCTACGGCGTCGCGATGGCACCGGCCAGTACGAAGCCCGTGGACACGCTGGGAGCTTGCCATGCGCGGCTCCTCCTGGACGCCTCTCCATCCCTAGCCGCTGCATCTCTCGCGGACTTGTATGTACGTCTGGGTCCTGAGGTTATGCTTGCGCCTACGTCCGTGCTGCGATGATAGACGCAGACCACCACACGCCATGGGTGGAGAAGGAGCGCCCTCTGCTCGCCCGCGCCGACGCCGCTGAAGGACAAGCCGCTTTCTCGACGGCGAGGCCCAGGCCGCCAGTGTTGAGTATAATGTTTATTAGGAAAGACGAGATAGACTAGGATTAGTTCTGGCTTGTCTTGTACTTCAAGTAGATGATTGTACTTCTATATATATGCCCACGAGGCTCAAGCAATATAACGAACTATTCCATCAAACCTCTCTCTCCCTTCTAACATGGTATCTATCGCAAGTCGATCCTAAACCCTAGCCGCCGCCGCTTCCGCATCTGCGTGCCGCCCCCGGGACGGTCGGCCTCCATGACCGCCGCCGGGGGCCGCGCCGCCCGTACCTAGGGTTCGTCCGCCGGCCGTGTCGGCCGGCTGCCCTAGAGAGTCTTTTTTTCCGATCCTTTGATCCGGGTTTTCTCTCTCTCGCCGGTCGCTTTGATCGGCGTCTACTTTTTGGTTTTCCGGTCTATATGATCCGGTTTGCGTCGCCCACCGCCGCCGTCGACCCCGTGCGCCTCTACTCCAACACCGGCGCGATTGGCCGGCTTCTTCGCCGATCCGGCGGCCTCGCGCGTCGTCCGTGCGTCTGCCCGTTGGTCGCCCCGACGCGGCGGCCTCGTGCGTCG
>NC_041385.1:480621859-480622515 GCF_002162155.2 Triticum dicoccoides
CGCCCCGACCCGGCGGCCTCGCGTCATGCGGCGGCCCTTCACCGCCGCCGTTCGCGCGACGGCCCGCCCGTCGATCTACACCGGCCGTCACCGCCCTGCTCCGACCGGGACTCCTGCATCACCCCGACCCGGCGGCCTCGCGCCATGCGGCGGCCAATCATAGCCGCCCGCCGCCCGCCGCCGCCGGCTTCATCTCGGACTCCGCCGCCACCACGCCTCCACCGAGCGGGGTCCTCGACCTCGCGCGCGATCGGCTTGATCACCCGCTCGCTGCCACGATCCGCCTCATCTATGCCGCGCGACCGACCTGGCCCGTCGATTATGCGCGCCTCCGCAGGTCCCGTGAAGATCGTCCCCGAGTTCAGCGCGCCTCTCCACCGATTGAGCATCGGGCTGCCGCTGCGCCGCCCTGTCGGGTCGCAGCGCCGCCACCCCGTGGTTCTTCTCCCGGCTGCACCGACCCGCGTCACCGCTGCGTCGCCCCTTCGGGCCGTAGTGCCGCGGCCCGCGGTCCCCCACCGCCCCGAGGGCGTCCGCTCTAGGCCGTCCCGTGGCTGCATTGACCCTTGCGCCGCCGCTGCGTCACCCCGTCGGGCCGTAGCGAGCGTGGCACGTGGTCCACGCCGCCGTCCCGAGGCCGTCCCCGCGGTCACCGA
>NC_041385.1:480622869-480628482 GCF_002162155.2 Triticum dicoccoides
GTAGTGTCGCGGCCCGCGGTCCCCGCCGGCGCCCCGAGGTCTTCCCGTCGTCGCCCCGACCCGCCTGCCACCGCTGCGTCGCCCCTTTGGGGCGTAGCGCCGCGGCCCGCGGTCCACTCCGCCGTCACCGCGCGTCGACCTCCCGTGGTATGTGCCGCGCCGTCTCACTTGGCGCGGGAACACCAGCCTCCGCGCCGATCTTCGTCACGTTGCCAGGGTTCTTCGCCTACTTCGAGCACCGCCGCTGCACTCCTAACCTAGCCGCCGCCGCCGCCGCTCTTCTTTGGCCGCCGCCGCTACCTTCGTAGCCGCCGCCGCCCATCCACCCCCAATGTCTTCATCCAAGCGCCAGCCCGTCGCCAGCGTCACCGTCATCTACCCCGACCACTTCGTCTACTCCGACCACCGTTGGTGACATCGGCCCCGCGCCGATGGATGCCGCAATCATCATCGAGTTCTTCTCTGCTGGCCCCTCCGACTTCTCCGACATGGCGTACAGCTCGTGCAGGTCCCTCGTCTACGCATGCCCGGTGCTGGCAACACTGATGCGTGCCTTCGTCCACGACGTGTCCCCGGGCTTGGCAAGCCTGGTGCGGCACTTCGTCAACTTCGTCTTCGTCCGTCTACGCATGCCCAGTGCTGGCAACACCGATGCGTGCCTTCGTCCATGATGTGTCCCCGGGCTTGGCAAACCCGCCGCGACGCGTCGTCAACAACATCTTCTTCCCGGTGCACCACTACTTCGACACCACTGCGCCCATGACTAACTCGGCGCCACCTTGCGCCTGCGGCTTCACGGCGACTTCCTCGACACCGGCCACCCCGACTCGACATCGACCACGGCATTCTTTACACGGCTACCTCGACCACGGCTTCACCACCCACGCTCTCGGCTACCTCGACAACGGCACAAATGGCTACCGCCTGCTTGAGCAACCTCGTCGGTTTTCACTCCATCCACGACTCCGCGATGCGTCGACCGTTCCGACTGTGGGGGGGTGTCCGTCGGCTTGCCTTCGGATTCTTCTCCAGTCTCACCGTCTGCGTCGCTACCGTTGTGACTGCGGGGGGATGTTGAGTATAATGTTTATTAGGAAAGACGAGATAGACTAGGATTAGTTCTGGCTTGTCTTGTACTCCAAGTAGATGATTGTACTCCTATATATATGCCCACGAGGCTCAAGCAATACAACGAACTATTCCATCAAACCTCTCTCTCCCTTCTAACAACCAGGTTTTGATATCGCGCTGACCGACTCAGATGCAAAGCAAAGGAGAGGGCAAGTAGAGGATCGGGGATTGGAGAGGCAGCAGGGGCTGATATGGTTTATGATGATGCAAGGGGAAGAGGAGGAGTCCGACACGTTCTGGCTTTCGTGCTTGTTTTTTTAGGGGATCCTGCTCTTATTATTGCTTATACTTATATTACGGGTGGAGGAGGCCCAACCGAAGCCCAATTAGATGTCGTGGTCTAGGTCAGAAGCCTAAAGTCAGTAGCGCACAAATAAGAATAGTACCACCTAAAGTTTTTTTCCCCTAGGTCCTGCGACTAGGGTTCTCCAGTCCTCCGGTGGCGCCGCCATCGTGAGTTCCCTTGTCGACGGGAAGATCCCGATCCTCAGAACCTCCCCTCTCCTAGGTCGTCCTCTACCTCTCTCGAGTTGGGGGCGCGTGGAGCTAGGGTTTGCGAGATCGATCTGGAGCTGTGTGCTATGGCGGAATCAGAGGAGGGTAGTGGATTGCGAGACCAGAAGTATATGGACACGGAAAAACTCCTGGAGAGATTGAACCTGCAGGATGAGGAGATAGACGATCTGGTTTGGGAAGATGAGGTTGATGTCGAACAAATCAAGCCGAAGTGGCTAGCCCTAGGGCGTCTGCTGACAACAAAGAGCTTCAGTCAAAGCGCGTTAATTGCAGATATGAGAGCAGCCTGAAACCCGGCTCACAATGTGGTATGGAGGAGAATTAACGCAAATTTGTTCTCGATCCAATTTGGTTGCCTGGGTGATTGGAACAGAGCGATGCACCAGGGGCCCTGGGATTTTAAAGGCACGGCGCTGCTCCTTGTTGAGTATGATGGGTTCTCAAACCCAGAGAAGGTGAATTTGAACAAGCTGGAGACGTGGTGCCAGATCCATAGGCTTCCTGATGGAGTTTTGAAGAGCAAAACAGCACTTGAGAATTTGGCGAGTCGGGTTGGTGAGGTTCTGGAGGTCCAAGTGACCCTCCCTAATGGTTTTATTGGTGAGTTTATTAGAATAAGAGTGAAATTGGACGTGAACAAGAAATTAACATGAGCTGTGGGGATTACGAGGGCGGGAGAAACGGGAAAGTACCTCGTTAAATATGAGAAACTGCCAATTTTCTGCAATGCGTGTGGCTTTATGGGTCACTGGCATGAAGAGTGCGGAAGTGGAGAACATGATGAATCCAAGTTTGAATGGGGTAGCTTTATTCTGGCACAGAGGAATGGCAGGGGAGCTAGTCGTGGAGGCCGTGGGAATGGAGGACGCCAAAGGGAAGAGACTGGGGATCTTGATGAAGGAGGCAGAGGTAGGGGAAGAGGACGGGGACGCAATATGCAGCCGGCTACTCATGTTGTTAATCATGAGAGCTGGCGCTTCAATGCAGTTTACCAATCTGGTGTAAACAACCGAAATGAAGGAGATGGGAATGAGTTAATTTCTGGCAACCTTTCACCAGGGCAGGATGTAAGGATGGCTGATGCATCCAATGTGTTAGGTAAGAGAACAGCTGTTCACAGTGTCGCCGGCAATAGCGTGTACAAGGATGGTTCTGTGACTGCTCAAAGTACAACACTAGTTCAGTTCGAGGCAAATGGAAAAAACAGAGACCCGGAGTATCCGGTGGTAACTGGAAGAAGCAACTTATTGGAAAAGAATAAGGACCTGTCAAAAATGGCAAATGGTGGAGGGGTGGCAAACATAGTTGATCGTTTTGAACCTTCGAACGCATCCACAGGAGGTGACACAACCGGGATCAGTACACCACAAAAGAATAAGAACAGGAAGAAGCCTCGTACAGGTACGAGTGGTGCTGGTGGGGATTTTTCAGATAGGGAAAATGAAAATGACGAGAACAAAATCATATCGGCGGCCTCTGATGAAGGGGCTTACCGGGCGCAATGAAAATATTAAGTTACAACTGTCGCGGTCTCATTGGGGCCGCGGCAGTCCGGGCTCTGCAGAATGTTGTTAAGCGGAGTAACCCGGATGTAATGTTTCTGTTGGAAACCCATTTGGATGAGTGGCCTGCAGAATGTTTGCATCGTAAGCTAAAAATGGATTTCAAAGAGGTTGTCAGAAGTGAGGGTCGCAGCGGTGGCCTATTACTTTTGTGGAAGAAGGAAGTGGAAATTACGCTCCGATACAAAACGGGAAATTTCATTGATGTCAATGTTGGGGATGTGCACGAAAATGTTTGGAGATTCACAGAGATGTATGGGGAACCGAGATGGCAAGATAAGCATTTAACTTGGCAGCGGCTGAGGAATCTGCATGCTATTGCTGACATGCCGTGGCTAGTCATGGGGGATTTGAATGAGATCATGTACCCTTTTGAGAAAGATGGTGGTAACCCAAGGCCACATCACCTTATGCAGGCTTTTCGCACGGCTGTGGAGGATTGCAACTTATCAGATTTTGGCTATGTTGGTGAAAAATACACTTGGCATAGGGGAAGGATCAGAGAACGGCTTGACCGGGCACTGACAAATGAAGCTTGGAATAATAAGTTTCAGAATGCTGTACTGAAAAATCTTGAATACAACAAATCAGATCATAGGCCCATTCTGATGATTCTGGAGAACGAAGAAAGTGAACAGAACCATGGGCCGGCGATCCTGAGGTTCGAGGCAAAATGGCTAAAAGAAGCCCATTTCAGACAAGTAGTAGAAGAGGCCTGGGAGCAAGCGGGGGCCCAGAACTTGAACTCCACTCGCCGGGAAACTAGCGATGGTTCACGAACACTTGCATAAATGGGATCGAAATGTGCTTCAATGCACAAAAAAGAGAATCCGATCTGCTCAAAAGGAAATGGAAAAAACTGTTAGCGAGGCTATGACAGATGAGAATTTAAATAGAGAAAGAGCTTTGGCAAAGGAAATTGAGTGGTTGCTGGAGCAAGAAGAAATCCATTATGCACAAAGAAGCTGAGTTGATTGGTTAAATTTTGGAGACAGGAATACTTCCTATTTCCAGAACTTTGCATCTGCTAGACGTAAAAGAAATACCATTAAAAAGTTAAGAGGAGACAATGGTACTCGGCTGGAAGGTAATGCTATTCTAAACCCACATATATCCCAATATTTTGCGGGCTTGTTTGCTACAGAGATAGATGAGCCAGACCCGGACCTTTTGGACAAAGTGGTACCAAAAGTCTCTCATGACATGAATGACAATCTGATGAAACCATACACAGCAGAAGAGGTGAAGAAGGCTTTGTTTTCTATTGGAGATATGAAAGCTTCAGGGTCTGATGGGTTACATGCAGTTTTTTTCAAGAAGTGTTGGCACTTTATTGGGGATTCTCTAACGGCAGAGGTTCTTGCAGCAATCAATAACAAAACAATTCCTGAAGGATGGAATGATACGATCACCGTTTTGATACCAAAGGTAGATTCCCCTGAGCTCATTATTGAATATAGACCCATAAGTCTGTGCAATGTTTTGTACAAGGTAATATCCAAGATGATAGCGTTCCGCTTGAGATCTATTCTTGATGATGCAATCTCTCCAATTCAAAGTGCGTTTGTGCCTGGTAGAATTATTACTGATAATATTCTACTAGCCTATGAAAGTCTGCATACAATTAAAAATAAGAAGAAGGGTGTCACATCCTAGTTAGCCATGCATTAGAGTGTTGCATCATGTTTACTTTTTCATCAGAAACTTGAAATGGGGATGACAGAACCCCCAGTCCCCTCTGAAACCAACTAGGGTTTACTAAAACAATTTTCAATGAACCTGAAATGCCCTTCTAAAATGCCCATCATTTTTGTCTTGGTTCAGAACCTCTGCCAAAAGTGGTGCACATTTTCCTAGGCCATCCTAGGGTTTTTGAATTAATTCATAAATATTTGAATTTGGGCATTTAAAATTATATAAAATATTTAAATGCTCAAATATCTCCAAACTAAAATGTTTCATGTTGGAAATAATCCAACTATGGACCAGGAGTAATTTGGTGATTTTTGAAGTTGCCTAGGTATTTTATTAAATTCAACAAAGTTGCAGATATATTAAATAAAAACAGAAACAGAAAAAAAGGGGAAAAGCTTACCTGTCGCCCAGTACCGGCCCACCTGCCGGCCCAGCCCAGCACCGCGCCAGCGAGCTGCTTCCGGCCAGGCAGGCAGGCAGGTGCTCGACGGCGAGCACCGCAGCTCGCCACGCAGCTGCTCGCCGCCTCGCCGCCTCCCTCGCCCGGCTAACGCCGTGGATCAGCCTCCCTCTCTCCCCCGAACCCCCCAGACACCCCCTCTCCTCTCCAGCTCCTCCCCCTCGCACGCCCCAGCCATGGCCGACGCCATCGCCGCCACCCCCTCGCCGTAGCCACGCCCTCCGACCACCCCACGCCGTGCCACCGTGT
>NC_041385.1:480631278-480632744 GCF_002162155.2 Triticum dicoccoides
TGTATGATTGAAATGCTTGGTATGTGTGGGATCTGACTATCTAGTTGTTTATCTTTAGTAGCCTCTCTTACCGGGAAATGTCTCCTAGTGTTACCGCTGAGCCATGGTAGCTTGCTACTGCTCTGGAACACTTAGGCTGGCCGGCATGTGTCCTTCTTCGTTCCTGTGTCTGTCCCTTCGGGGAAATGTCACGCTATGAGTACCGGAGTCCTGTTAGCCCGCTACAGCCCGGTTTACCGGAGTCCTGTTAGCCCAGTGCTACAGCCCGGACCCACTTGCTGATGACCGACACGTTCGAAGCTGGGTCATGGATGCCTGTCCCTGTAAGTCTGTGCCACTTTGGGTTTACGACTAGTCATGTCAGCCCGGACTCCTTATCATATGGATGCTAGCGACACTATCATATACGTGAGCCAAAAGGCGCAAACGGTCCCGAGCAAAGGTAAGGCGACACCCGTGGGGATACCGTGCGTGAGGCCGCAAAGTGATATGAGGTGTTACCGGCTAGATCGATGTGACATTGAGTCGGGGTCCTGACAAAGGGCAAGTGGGGCTATTGCGCTGTAAAATTAGATATGCACAAAGCGTATGATAGGGTCGAATGGAACTTCCTGCACAACATGCTGATACGTTTGGGGTTCCATGAGGAGTTTGTACTTCTTCTGATGGCTTGTGTACAGTCAGTCTCTTACAAGGTCAGGTTTAATAACCAAGAGACAAACTCTTTTATACCCGGCAGGGGGCTCCGACAGGCATGTGACGCCCGGATAATTAAGCTACAGTAATCCCACGTTAACGATGCCACGTCACCCCGGTTACTGTTGCTAATCTCTCGTTAGTTCAAAACCGGTTCAAACGTCAAATTCAAAATAGGCCAAACGGTAAAAGTTTTCAAACATTAAAACTAAAATGTTTGAGTTGTGCCAAATAATACATAGGTATTTATGGTGGAGAAATCACACTTTTATAAAAATGTTAGAATACTCTAAAAGGATTTAAACAGTAGCAAAAACAATTATTTAAACGGTTTGAAAATATTAAAACAAAGGAAAACTAATTTATTTAAAGTTCCCAATTTAATGTGGTTGTGGTATAATTAGAACTACCAACTTAGGATCTATTGCAGTAATTAATAAAACTAAATAAACTTAAGAGATAAGTGAAAACAGAAAAGAAATAAATAAAAAGGAAATTAACAGAAAAGTAACAGAGAAGAAAGACCCCCCCCCACTGGGCCCATTGGCCCAGCTGCTAGCCAGGCCGGCCCCAAATTGGCCAGCCCACCCCGACTCCTCTATAACCCCCACACCCTAAATCCTAACTACCCCCACGACCCACCCCACGTTCTCCCCCGATCCCCCACTCTCTCCTCGCGCCCCCTCCTCTCGGTCCCGATCTGGATCGGGGGCAGGCGACCCCGTCGCCCCGCTTCTACCTCACCGGCGCCGCCTCCTCGTCCTCCTCCC
>NC_041385.1:480633408-480641046 GCF_002162155.2 Triticum dicoccoides
GCAGCCCCTATCGCCGCCAGACCACCATCGCCTCCATCCCGCGGCGCCTTGCCGCGCCCGCCAGGGCCGTCACCGTCCGGGGCCTCCCCTGTTCCCCGCCTCCTGCCGCTGTCGAGCGAGGCCGCCGACGCAGCTGGACCTCGCGCCCTCGCTGCGGTGGCCTCGGGCACGGGCGCCCATTGCCCGAAACCGCCACGCCCGCACCCGGCGCCCAGCGCCCACTAGCGCCCGAACCCACCAAGGCCCCTGGGGCCTATGACAGATGGGCCCCATGCCCAGAACGTTTTTTAAAAAGAAATAATTAAAATAAGTAAATAAATAAATAGATAATAAATAAATAATTAGTAATAAAAATAATTAATTTATTATTAATTAACTAAATTAATTAAGTTAATTAATCCTAATTAATTAATCTAATTAACCTGTTACCTTAATTAAATAGTAATTAGTTTAACTAAACCCTAATTAACCTGTATGATAGGTGGGTCCCACACGTCGGGTTGACCAGTCAACCCTGTTGACTGCTGACGTCAGCATGACATCATGCTGATGTCATAAATACATTTTCGAATTAAATTAAATAATTAATTAAATTCCAGAAATTATTAAGATCTTTAGAAAATCATATCTTTTAATCCGTAACTCGGATTAAATTATTTTTAACATGAAAGTTGCTCAGAACGACGAGACGATCCGGATACGCAGCCCGTTCATCCGCCACGCGTCCCTAGCATAGTGAACCTGCAACATTTCACCTCCGGTTCATCTCTCCGAAAACACGAAACACCGGGGATACTTTCCCGGATGTTTCCCCCCTTCACCGGTATCACCTCATACCGCGATAGAACACGTCTAGCTCTGCTTGTTGTCCTGTTATGCACTTGCTTGCTATGTATTTACTGTTTCTCCCCCCTCTTCTCTCCGGTAGACCCTGTGACGGTGCTGATGCCCCTGTGGTCGACTATGTCACCGACAACCCCTCCTTGTCTGAGCAACCAGGCAAGCCCCCCCTTGATCACCAGATATCGCCTATTCTCCTCTATACTGCTTGCATTAGAGTAGTGTAGCATGTTACTGCTTTCCGTTGATCCTATTCTGATGCATAGCCTGACATTGTTGCTACATCTGTTGATACCTTACCTGCAATCCTAAATGCTTAGTATAGGATGCTAGTTTATCATCATTGGCCCTACATTCTTGTCAGTCTGCCTTGCTATACTATCGGGCCGTGATCACTTGGGAGGTGATCACGGGTATATACTATACATACATACATACTATACAGATGGTGACTAAAGTCGGGTCAGCTCGAGGAGTACCCGCAAGTGATCCCGATGTGGGGCTGAAAGGACAGGTGGCTCCATCCCGGTAGAGGTGGGCCTGGGTTCCCGACGGCCCCAGACTGTTACTTTGTGGCGGAGCGACAGGGCAGGTTGAGACCACCTAGGAGACAGGTGGGCCTGGCCCTGTTCGGCGTTCGCGGATACCTAACACGCTTAACGAGATCTTGGTATTTGATCTGAGTCTGGCCATTTGGTCTATACGCACTAACCATCTACGCGGGAGTAGTTATGGGTATCCCGACGTCGTGGTATCAGCCGAAGCCTTCTTGACGTCAGCGACGGAGCGGCGCGCGCCGGGTTGGACTGCGTTAACGCAACTTCCTTTGTAATGGAGGTTGCTAGGTCTGCTCACCGACCGCGTACGCAACGTGCAGGTGTGCAATGGGCGATGGGCCCAGACCCCTGCGCGCATAGGATTTAGACCGACGTGTTGACCTCTCTGTTGTGCCTAGGTGGGGCTGCGACATGTTGATCTTCCGAGGCCGGGCATGACCCAGGAAAGTGTGTCCGGCCAAATGGGATCGAGCGTGTTGGGTTATGTGGTGCACCCCTGTAGGGAAGTTTATCTATTCGAATAGCCGTGTCCCTCGGTAAAAGGACGACCCGGAGTTGTACCTTGACCTTATGACAACTAGAACCGGATACTTAATAAAACACACCCTTCCAAGTTCCACAGACAAACCGGTGATCGCTTTTCCACAGGGCGACGAGGGGAGGATCGCCGGGTAGGATTATGCTATGCGATGCTACTGGAGATGCTACTTGGAGATGCTACTTGGCGATGCTACTTGGAGGACTTCAATCTACTCTCTTCTACATGCTGCAAGACGGAGGCTGCCAGAAGCGTAGTCTTCGATAGGACTAGCTATCCCCCTCTTATTCTGGCATTATGCAGTTCAGTCCATTGATATGGCCTCCTTACACATATACCCATGCATATGTAGTGTAGTTCCTTGCTTGCGAGTACTTTGGATGAGTACTCACGGTTGGTTTCTCCCCCTTTTTCCCCCTTTCCTTTCTTTCTGGTTGTCGCAACCAGATGCTGGAGTCCAGGACCCAGACGCCACCGTCGACGACGACCCCTACTACACTGGAGGTGCCTACTACTACATGCAGTCCGCTGATGACGACCAGGAGTAGTTTAGGAGGACCCCAGGCAGGAGGCCTGCGCCTCTTTCGATCTGTATCCCAGTTTGTGCTAGCCATCTTATGGCAACTTGTTTAACTTATGTCTGTACTCAGATATTGTTGCTTCCGCTGACTCGTCTATGATCGAGCACTTGTATTCGAGCCCTCGAGGCCCCTGGCTTGTATTATGATGCTTGTATGACTAATTTATGTTTTAGAGTTGTGTTGTGATATCTTCCCGTGAGTCCCTGATCTTGATCGTACACATTTGCATGCATGATTAGTGTACGATTAAATCGGGGGCGTCACAAGTTGGTATCAGAGCCGACTGCCTGTAGGAATCCCCTTTCCAACTCCTTGGCCGAAGTTGAGTCTAGTCGATGAAAACTGTTTTACTAACATGGCTGTGCGGCCCATGGGCCCTCGTTGCCATTGGGTGGTATTAGGATATTTTTACTCCTCGATCTTTACTCTGGGATTCTAAACTCTCTTCTATTCGGGTTAAACGATTTTTACTAAAATCTAACTTTAGGTTCTCGAAAATACTTTCTCCCGGAGAGCCCCTTCAGTCCAGATGATCGCCGGTTGCACCAGAAGATTTCGAAGATACTCTCCAATATTCTCTCGAGACCTTGTGCCCGTTGCTTTTGCAATTCCCTTCCACCGAAATATCCCTATGGATAAATACTTACACCTGTCGTGCTTACTTTTATTCCCAGTCGATCTTGTTATTACAAGATACCCCGAGAATATTTTGTGCCTACTGCCTTGCAGTTCTTTGCCACCTGAATACCCCTAAGAATAATTTCTCGCACTTTCCGAGTATCCGCTCATCCCCCGTTGTTCAGGTGTTTCACAAAAGTCTTTGAAATACTATTCAATCCTCCAAAAATCCTTAGCAGCTTTATTGCTCTGCAAATACTTGTCTACTAGCATTATGGATGCTTCCCATATATCTGGCAATATTCACAAGTATCTTTTGATACCGTCATTTTGATCCTATTGATTCAACATGTGTGCGAATGCACACAATCATCTATCAACCCTTCTAAATTATCTTTCCGGCTCAGACATCATTTTGAACATGAGTTGGATCTCGACCCGTCAAATTGTTGATGATTGTACCCCTAAGGCTATTCAACTTATCCATCCCTAATCAGAGCATTGCTTCTGATCCCTTGTCTTGGAATTCATAATTCCTTTGCGATTGAGCTTTGAATAAGTCAGTTGTTTCTATAATCTGATCTCCTTGTATTCTTCTTCCTCTAGTTGAGTACCGATGCTCATGTCAGATCCCTTGTGGACCACCAGATCCTTTGTTGGATTTTATCTGACAACGCCCTTCATATTCAATAACCTTGTGAGCCTTTCCATGGGTATATAATGCCTTTGGTAATTTGTATCCTCTACTTTGATAACCATACTCTAGTTTCGAGCTTGTATTATCTACTCCGAAGCTTGTGGTACATTTTTCTAAGAAGCCCTTATGGGTTGAACATATGCCTTCTCTAAACCGTGTGAACCCAAAAATTTTCATGAGTCATACCTTTCTGGTGTTTTTACCAGATAATTTTCTACTCTACAACTTCTTCGAAAAACGAGAAGTAAATGATAGGTTAGGCATTGAAGAAGTGGGAGTCGACCTTGAACTTTGTGTTCATGCCCATGGACACGATGTAGATCTTATCATGGAAGCTTCTCTTAAATTAATTATCCCCTTGGTATAAGTTCATCTTATATCTGGGATTTGATCTTTTGCAATCGTGGTTCCGGCCATATTTTCTTCTTCTTTGATCCCGTTTCTCGGACAAGTTAAATTACTTGTCTTCTGCACATCATTTCACCTGTTAAACCTCTATTAGGATCTACCTTCGAGTATTACCCCATGGTATCTCGAGGATATCAACCCATTGCACTTCATTCTATGAATTTCTGATGAAGTAGTACCCTTACCCGTCATAGTGACTCCACGGGTTTTGGGTTGTCGTCAACCGAGAACATCGATAAGTGAATCGATTCCGCACTCTGATTCCATAACTCTAAGTAAATTTTGTTGCTTATGAGTTAATAATCATTTAAGTCAATCCTAGCCTGATCGGCTATATCATTAGCGTGCTAAATTTTAACTATGCTACCTTGTCCTTCCCGAAGCACAAATTTTGACAATGAGCTATGCTTACGTCCATTTTCCTCATCATATCATTTCACCTTAAACATCAAGCTTGATTTCAAGTTTGTGTCGTACCCATGGTTCCAATAACCTTTTGCTTCATCATTCCTTTGACTTGATGTCATCGCCGATCGATTACATCTTCATGAAACTTCTCGACAAATGTGCCGTGATCATCATGAATGTTCTGAGCTCTTCCAGGATATCAATCGAACTCATGATGACAAATACCTTCCTTGCCCCTCGATGATTTGTGTTATCATCAACAACATTATTGCCTTCCCTCCAACACAAACTTGCTCATGTTTTGTGTTGTACTTTGAGCTCCTTGCTATCCAACTTATGTTATGTTCTACTTTGGAGTATTGCTATCTTCTATGTCAAGAATGTCATGGGAAATTCACCACCCTTAAGAATTCTTGATACAATTGATACTTATTAACATCACCATTCTTTTCTTGGTCCTCGTGTTGTTTCTAACCGGAATACCGACAAGTGGTCTGTGATGTGTAAATTCTAAACTTCTAGCAACCCTATTGCTTTGAAGTTATTGGTCTATAGTTTCATTCTACGTCTATGGCTTATTGAATCATCATTCGAACATTTATCATGCAACCCATCCCATATTTCGAGTGCACCTGTGAACCAAGGTTTAATTGTGGATGTTTTCCTCGAGCATATCTCATTATATCATTTGATCTGACAAATGTTATCTCCTTGTTCACATAATGGTGGAAATCCATCGTTTGAAATTCTCAATGAATTGTTGCTGAGTCAATCAGCCACCTCCTCACCTCTCCTTGATTTAATGATGAACTCTTGTTTTGGAACTCGCTTCCATAGTTCAATTCCCGAGAATCTTACAATGTCATCTCGACAACTTGTGTTGCACCTTCCTTCTCAGGCATCATGAGTCTGAGGTATCATGACCCCAACCAGATCTGAAACTCGGTCAGATATGATGGTTCGGATATTTTCCAAGAGTCATAACATTGGTCCTTATATGAACCGATAAGGTGATGTCATGCCTAGCACACCTGGCCGGAGGCCCTATTGTTATATATTCCTTTTTAGCAAGGTTATCCATTCTGCCATGAGGAAATGGTAAGACTTATTCTATAAGTTGTTTCCGATGGATCCTTTGTATCCAAAGTCTGACATTTGCTTGAAGACCATGTCAATGCTATCTCGAAGCATGTCTGTGGTACTCCGATTTTCAACAAGAACATTTGAAGCCCAATGCTAAGATGTTTCCTGCTCAATTATCCAAACACCCCTATATGGGTAATGTCATGAAAATTCTTCTCCTTACCTAAAGAGTTTACTACATTATATCCTGTCATGGATATCATGCTCTGCTCGTCCTTCTGAAGGATATACCTTTGAAATATGTGTTTAAACACATTTTCCTTTCCATTGTTCTATTTAATCTGATAATCATATTTTTCTTTCCATTTGTTGGGTTAACGTTTCTTGTGATCTATATGAACTAAGCAGTAATATTCTCCTGCTTATGTAAACACCTCGTGGTACCGCTCTATCAGTAAGACCCTGTTACTATTGTTGATGACATTCCGGTAGCCACCGATGGACGAGAACCTTGCCTATTGGCCCGCCTCGTTCAACGAGCAGGAAAATGGTTCTCTTCGTCCCTCGCCCTTGGTATCGATGTTGTTGCCGACATAACGGATAGGCTACCCTCTGACACGCCTTACTATCATGACCTGCAAGATGTCGGCCCCCTTCCTACTTTTGAACCACATGGTGGCCCCGTAACCCACAGTTCCACAGGATCGAAACCTGACTCTTCGGTAAACCCCCTGTTGCCAAGGTTGTTCCTCGCGCGTGGCCTCGTAAGTAATTCATGAGCAACCTTCCGAGAGATCATCAGTTCTGCTATCAGACGCAATACTTATCCCCATTGCTCTGAACCCCTTTCACACTTTGTTCCAGGCAACGAACGATTGCCTATGCGCTTGAAACTTCTATTTTGCACCTTCTTACTTTGCTCACGATATTTTCTTAAGTTTCAATTCGAGAGTTGCTATCCGCCACCCTCCCCGATGTTATCGACCAGATAGTCGATCTTGCGGAGGTCTATTCTCCCGGAAAGCCCACTCTTTATTCTTTCGTAAGTACGATGGAGTTCCTGAAGAAAGGACGCCGACTTCATCATGATGACCTAAAACAGAGAAATGAAGACCTCAATATATTGGGCTGGCCTCTTCGAGAAGAGCAAGCCAGGATGAGAAGAACCGCTAGATTCGTTACCAAACCTTCCCCCCTTTCACTAACTCTTAAATCTCGGGACGAGATTTCTTGTAGTGGAGGAGAATTGTGACGCCCAGATAATTAAGCTACAGTAATCCCACGTTAACGATGCCACGTCACCCCGGTTACTGTTGCTAATCTCTCGTTAGTTCAAAACCGGTTCAAACGTCAAATTCAAAATAGGCCAAACGGTAAAAGTTTTCAAACATTAAAACTAAAATGTTTGAGTTGTGCCAAATAATACAAAGGTATTTATGGTGGAGAAATCACACTTTCATAAAAATGTTAGAATACTCTAAAAGGATTTAAATAGTAGCAAAAACAATTATTTAAATGGTTTGAAAATATTAAAACAAAGGAAAACTAATTTATTTAAAGTTCCCAATTTAATGTGGTTGTGGTATAATTAGAACTACCAATTTAGGATCTATTGCAGTAATTAATAAAACTAAATAAACTTAAGAGATAAGTGAAAACAGAAAAGAAATAAATAAAAAGGAAATTAACAGAGAAGAAAGACCCCCCCCCCCAGTGGGCCCGTTGGCCCAGCTGCTAGCCAGGCCGGCCCCAAATTGGCCAGCCCACCCCGACTCCTCTATAACCCCCACACCCCAAACCCTAACTACCCCCACGACCCACCCCACGTTCTCCCCCGATCCCCCACTCTCTCCTCGCGCCCCCTCCTCTTAGTCCCAGGCGACCCCGTCGCCCCGCTTCTACCTCACC
>NC_041385.1:480641538-480675620 GCF_002162155.2 Triticum dicoccoides
CGCCGCGGTCCCCGCCGATCTCGCCCATGGTTTGACGCGCTCCGGCTGCGTCCGATGCGCGCTCACCGCGCCTCCCCGCGCCGTCCCGCACGCGCTGCGTCCGCCTCTACTCCCGACCGCACTCCCCGTGCAGCCCCTATCGCCGCCCGACCACCATCGCCTCCATCCCGCGGCGCCTTGCCGCGCCCGCCAGGGCCGTCGCCGTCCAGGGCCTCCCCTGTTCCCCGCCTCCTGCCGCTGTCGAGCGAGGCCGCCGACGCAGCTGGACCTCGCGCCCTCGCTGCGGCGGCCTCGGGCACGGGCGCCCGTTGCCCGAAACCGCCACGCCCGCACCCGGCGCCCAGCGCCCACTAGCGCCCGAACCCACCAAGGCCCCTGGGGCCTATGATAGATGGGCCCCATGCCCAGAACATTTTTTTAAAAGAAATAATTAAAATAAGTAAATAAATAAATAGATAATAAACAAATAATTAGTAATAAAAATAATTAATTTATTATTAATTAACTAAATTAATTAAGTTAATTAATCCTAATTAATTAATCTAATTAACCTGTTAGCTTAATTAAATAGTAATTAGTTTAACTAAACCCTAATTAACCTGTATGACAGGTGGGTCCCACTAGGCCCACACGTCGGGTTGACCAGTCAACCCTGTTGACTGCTGACGTCAGCATGACATCATGCTGATGTCATAAATACATTTTCGAATTAAATTAAATAATTAATTAAATTCTAGAAATTATTAAGATCTTTAGAAAATCATATCTTTTAATCCGTAACTCGGATTAAATTATTTTCAACATGAAAGTTGCTCAGAACGACGAGACGGATCCGGATACGCAGCCCGTTCATCCGCCACGCGTCCCTAGCATAGTGAACCTGCAAAATTTCACCTCCGGTTCATCTCTCCGAAAACACGGAACACCGGGGATACTTTCCCGGATGTTTCCCCCCTTCACCGGTATCACCTCATACCGTGATAGAACACGTCTAGCTCTACTTGTTGTGCTGTTATGCACTTGCTTGCTATGTATTTACTGTTTCTCCCCCCTCTTCTCTCTGGTAGACCCTGTGGCGGTGCTGATGCCCCTGTAGTCGACTACGTCACCGACGACCCCTCCTTGTCTGAGCAACCAGGCAAGCCCCCCCCCTTGATCACCAGATATCACCTATTCTCCTCTATACTGCTTGCATTAGAGTAGTGTAGCATGTTACTGCTTTCCGTTGATCCTATTCTGATGCATAGCCTGACATTGTTGCTACATCTGTTGATACCTTACCTGCAATCCTAAATGCTTAGTATAGGATGCTAGTTTATCATCATTGGCCCTACATTCTTGTCAGTCTGCCTTGCTATACTATCGGGCCGTGATCACTTGGGAGGTGATCACGGGTATATACTATACATACATACATACTATACAGATGGTGACTAAAGTCGGGTCAGCTCGAGGAGTACCCGCAAGTGATCCCGATGTGGGGGCTGAAAGGACAGGTGGCTCCATCCCGGTAGAGGTGGGCCTGGGTTCCCGACGGCCCCCGACTGTTACTTTGTGGTGGAGCGACAGGGCAGGTTGAGACCACCTAGGAGACAGGTGGGCCTGGCCCTGTTCGGCGTTCGCGGATACTTAACACGCTTAACGAGATCTTGGTATTTGATCCGAGTCTGGCCATTTGGTCTATACGCACTAACCATCTACGCGGGAGTAGTTATGGGTATCCCGACGTCGTGGTATCAGCCGAAGCCTTCTTGACGTCAGCGACGGAGCGACGCGCGCCGGGTTGGACTGCGTTAACGCAACTTCCTTTGCAATGGAGGTTGCTAGGTCTGCTCACCGGCCGCGTACGCAACGTGCAGGTGTGCAATGGGCGATGGGCCCAGACCCCTGCGCGCATAGGATTTAGACCGACGTGTTGACCTCTCTGTTGTGCCTAGGTGGGGCTGCGACGTGTTGATCTTCCGAGGCCGGGCATGACCCAGGAAAGTGTGTCCGGCCAAATGGGATCGAGCGTGTTGGGTTATATGGTGCACCCCTGTAGGGAAGTTTATCTATTCGAATAGCCGTGTCCCTCGGTAAAAGGACGACCCGGAGTTGTACCTTGACCTTATGACAACTAGAACCGGATACTTAATAAAACACACCCTTCCAAGTTCCACAGACAACCCGGTGATCGCTTTTCCACAGGGCGACGAGGGGAGGATCGCCGGGTAGGATTATGCTATGTGATGCTACTGGAGATGCTACTTGGAGATGCTACTTGGCGATGCTACTTGGAGGACTTCAATCTACTCTCTTCTACATGCTGCAAGACGGAGGCTGCCAGAAGCGTAGTCTTCGATAGGACTAGCTATCCCCCTCTTATTCTGGCATTCTGCAGTTCAGTCCACTGATATGGCCTCCTTACACATATACCCATGCATATGTAGTGTAGTTCCTTGCTTGCGAGTACTTTGGATGAGTACTCACAGTTGCTTTCTCCCCCTTTTTCCCCCTTTCCTTTCTTTCTGGTTGTCGCAACCAGATGCTGGAGTCCAGGAGCCAGACGCCACCGTCGACGATGACCCCTACTACACTGGAGGTGCCTACTACTACGTGCAGTCCGCTGACAACGACCAGGAGTAGTTTAGGAGGACCCCAGGCAGGAGGCCTGCGCCTCTTTCGATCTGTATCCCAGTTTGTGCTAGCCATCTTATGGCAACTTGTTTAACTTATGTCTGTACTCAGATATTGTTGCTTCCGCTGACTCGTCTATGATCGAGCACTTGTATTCGAGCCCTCGAGGCCCCTGGCTTGTATTATGATGCTTGTATGACTTATTTATGTTTTAGAGTTGTGTTGTGATATCTTCCCGTGAGTCCCTGATCTTGATCGTACACATTTGCGTGCATGATTAGTGTACGATTAAATCGGGGGCGTCGAGACCCGCTATAACCCTACCTGTTCCTAATTTGTGCAAAAGGGCTATCTAGCTTATTGGCTCATAAAGAGGAGGTTCGTGCCATTGAAGGTGTCAGGGTTTGCAGAAATGCACCATCAGTCTCGCATTTACTTTTCGCTGATGATTCCCTTATCCTTATGAAGGCTAATATGACTAATGCAACCTCATTGAGACAGGTTCTTGATCAATATTGCGCAAGTTCAGGGCAAATGGTCAGTGAAGCTAAATGCAGTATATACTTCAATCCGAATGTAGGTGTTGAAACTAAGGCTGAGATATGTACGGAGTTGAATATTATGTCCGAAGCACTATCAGACAGATATCTTGGCCTGCCAGCTATGGTTGGGGTGGACAAGAGCGAGAGCTTTGTTCATCTTCTTGAGAGAATTATAAATAGATTGAAAAGTTGGAGAGAGAAGTTCCTATCTATGGGGGGGGGGGGAAGGAAATACTATTGAAGGATGTGATACAATCTATCCCCGTTTTTGCGATGTCAGTTTTTAATATTCCAAAGAAACTCTGCAAGGAGATGACGGATGCAATGGCTGAATTTTGGTGGGGAGATATGGATGACCAGAAACGTATGCATTGGATGGCATGGTGGAGAATGTGTATACCTAAAAAGGATGGAGGTATGGGTTTTCGTGATTTACACTCCTTTAACCTTGCTATGTTGGCAAAGCAATCTTGGAGACTATTATCAAATCCAGACTCGGCATGTGCCCAAGTCCTAAAAGCAAAATATTGTCCCAACTGTAATCTTCTGAAGGCGGGGCCAAAGAAGGGTTCATCTTTTACTTGGCAAAGTATTGTGGCCGGACTTAGTACTTTCCGAAGAGGACACATTTGGAGAGTGGGATCAGGTAACATGATAAACATCTGGGAAGACCACTGGGTTCCTGGGAGCCCAAATCATATGGTACAAACACCGAAGGGCCATGTTCTCCTTAATACAGTAAATGAGATTATTGACCCTGCCTCTGGGAATTGAGATGTACAACTGCTCCAAGACATCTTCTATCCAGTGGATATTGAGAGAATCTTACGTATTCCTCTGAGTGAACATCAACAGGATGACTTTGTGGCATGGCATCATATGCGGTCATATGTTTTCTCTGTTCGGTCCGCATATTATATTGAGTGGGATCATGCCCATCGTCACAGACTCACCCGACCAGATGGCCAAGGGGCTTCTGCTCGCAACCCTGTTTGGGATATACTATGGAAGCTTCATGTTCCTAGTAAGATCAAGATTTTTGCATGGAAGGCTCTGCATGGAATTTTACCGGGATTAGCCGTATTGGCAAATAGACATATACCACTTTGGGCCAATGTCTAGTCTGCTCAATGGGCGCAGAAGACATCAAGCACCTGATGTTCACATGTGCTCGTGCGAAGCAAGTTTGGAACTCTGTTGGTTTACTAGACATCATTGAGGATGCTACAAGAATTGACATGTCGGGTTCAGTGGTTTTGGAAGAACTCTTGAGACGTCCCGGCAACAAATCTCCTGTCCTTGGTCACGTCGGCTTAAAAGAGATGGTTATCACGGGAGCCTGGTATATTTGGTGGCAGCGGAGAGAATTCGTAAAAGGTGTGCATGTGTCGCCGCCGATGCGATCGGCTTTCAGTATTCAAGCTTTGGCGAGTAACTTTGGTGCTGCTAGTGCAAAATCAGTACCACATGAAGTGTCATGGACCAAGCCGCCTAAGCAGATTTACAAACTTAACACTGATGCAGCTTACATTGATGGCTCAGGAGGAGCGGGTGCGGTCATTCGTAACGATGCTGGAGAAGCGATTGCTGGTACTTGCGAACCGCTTCGGCACATCCATGATGCAGCAACAGCCGAAGCTTTGGCTCTCCGGATGGGGTTAAACCTCGTGGAAAGAATCGGATGCTCGGCAGTTATTGTAGAAACGGACTCATTGGAACTAGTTGAGGCTTTTAATGGAGTCACTCAAATATGGAGTCCTTACTCAGCGATCCTTGCGGAGTGCTTTCAAATTGCTCACAGGATAGGAAATTTTTCATTGCAACACTGCAAACGGGAAGCAAACTATGTGGCGCACAATCTAGCTAGACATGCTTTTACTACAAATTCTGTAATTTTCTGGGACGATCAGCCACCTAGCTTTATTGTTTCGGATGTAATTCAAGATGTAACTGTGTTGAAAAATCAATAAATGCGCCATGAAGGCTTTCCCTAAAAAAAAGAATAGTACCACATCGTAGGAACCGGCCAAAGACATCACGTACGGAAAAAATGAAAAAAAAGGATGGCGGTGAATCCGACAAACTCAACCCGTGCTTTATTATTACTAGCAAAAGAGCCCGTGCGTTGCAACGGGAGAGAAAACATAACACACACTCTTAACTCAACAACCATCACTCAAGACCACAATAGGTCCATCTCATTTATTTTTGCGAGGCATCATATTTGTGTTGCCGCTTATCCTCCTTCTCACCCTCGCCGGCGATGGCCTCGGTGTTCACACAAAACAACAAAAAATGTGTGTTGAATATGGTTAATCCTAAGGCGTCTCTCTCTCCCTCTCTCCTCCCTCTCCCTCTCTCTCCCCCTCTTTCTCGCTCGCTTTCTCTCACTCTCGCGATGAGAAATCTGTTGTTTTCCCTTGCGACATTTTTCAGAGGTATGCGCGTGTAGTTATCGATGTTTTTTTCCATATATGGTTATAGTGGGGTATTTATTTGCAATCCGGATCGCCGCCGGTATGAAAAAACGGATCTTGCGCTATAAATTATAATTTTGCTCCATAACAATATTTTAAAAATATTTAACAGGTAAAATTAACATCATATTTAGATTCCACACATTTTTCTAATAAAATTTCATATATAATATGTTAAAGTTGAAGTTACGGTTTAAAAGATACAGATAATTTAGAAAATCATTTGGTTTGACTCAAATATATTCTAAAATAATATTTAAAAATACTTAACAGGTAAAAATAATCTCATATTCATATTCTACATATTTTTCTAATCAAATTTCATATATAACATGTTCAAATCGGAGTTACGGTTTAAAAGATATGGATGATTTTAGAAAGCATTTGTTTGACTTAAATATGATCCGCGGATGAATTACCTAAAACATCAGGGGGGGTTTCGAAAAATGTAAAATAACAGTTCGGGCGTGACTTAAATCCGGACGGCGGGTTGATTTCAAGAAAAGACAGGGACTTTTGTGTAAAATACGAAAATAACGCTTCGTTTTAACTTAAAACAGGACTGCTGGTTGAATTATTTGAAATAGAGGGACTTTTCTGAAAAAATGCCATGACGGACGAAAGAAATCCAATTTGCTTTATTATTACTAGCAAAAGAGCCCGTGCGTTGCAATGGGGAGGAACTTAGGAGTAACATCACACACTCTTAACCCAATAACCATAAGGCTGGTCACAATGGGGAGGAACTTAGGAGTAACATCACACACTCCAATACAACTTTGCATACGTGTCACATATTTAATGAAGAGAGAGGTGCTTGTGGTAACTAGCTAAGTTACCGGAACATCACACACTCCAAGAAACAATGAGTCTATAACCTAATAAATACATCGTTGCATGACACTACATAGATGTTCCTACCCACTATGGAGGTAGTAACATAGTCTAGGGAAGTGTGTAAGTTACTACCTTATGTTCTTGCCCATTGTGACCAGCCTAATATGTTCATGCCCTTTATTTTAGCGAGGCATCATTTTTGTGTTGCCGCTTATCCTCCTTCTCACCTTCAGTGACCTCAGTGTTCACATAAACCAAAGTGTGTTTGAATGTTGTTTTTCCCCTACCAGTTTGTTCAGAGGTGCTCATGTGTGGTTATCGATGTTTTTTTCATCTCTTTATGATTTTAGTGGTTGTTTATTTGCAATCCAGATCGTCGCGGTACGAAAGAAAAACGACGTGCCCTATAGGTTACAAGTTTGCTTTCAAAATAATATTTTAAAATATTTAATAGGTAAAAATAACATCATATTCAAATTCTACATATTTTTCTATTCAAATTTAATATATAACATGTTAAAATCAGAGTTACGGTTTAATAGATATGGATAATTAAGAAAAATATTTGTTTGACTTAAATATCTTTCAAAATAATATTTAAAAATATTTAACAAACAAAATAAGATCATATCCAGATTCTACACATTTTTCTAATCAATTTTCATATATAACATGTTAAAATCGGAGTTACGGTTTAAAAGATATGGATAATTTAGAAAAACCATGTGTTTGACTTATATATGATCGGCGGGTAAATTATCTAATACGTCAAGGGGGTTTCCGTAAAAATGTAAAATAACGGTTCGATTATGATTTAAGTGTGTACTGCGGGTTAATTCATAGAAAACGCAGGGGGTTTTCTGCAAAAGTGCGTGATGGACGGTCGAAACCCATACTTTATTATTAGGTAGAGATTAGGTAAAGACTAGTACAAATGCCCGTGCGTTGCAACAGGCTAAATTATCATAAAACCTCCTCCGTGAGACAGTACGCGACATTTCTTATATCCAATTCCGACAAACATTGATAATAAGTTATAATGTTATCGCTTTTCGGAGTATGACACATGGAGGTAAAGAAGCCATTCTAACATCTTTCATCTGATGAAAGAGTAGTGGTGCATGGAATGAAAAACACAAATATTTCTTTATTTTAAAATAATTAAAGAATTTTGAAACCTTTAATCTTTTTATTATAATTGAAGCGAAACGCTTGCCTTCTACCTACCGATTTACAAGTGAGCGTCTGCCGCCTCCGTGATCATCAAATTGGTTCTCCATATGATGATCCCAAGCCAACCTCCACTGTACTTTATATTCTTGCAAGTTAACTCATGTTTCAGAATGCAAGACCGGAAAGGGGATAGGGGAGCTTGATCATGTAGTAGCTCGGATAGGGGAGGGCAACTGCAGCTGGATCCTGCAGCATCGTCGCCGCGGGCCTATCGGGACGACCGGATGCTAACCCCCTGTGGTGGTGGCGATGACGAGGTCTCTGCCGGCGGTGGCCTCCTCGACTAAAATAGGCATGGACACAGAAACAACTGCTGCCATGGCCAATGTCCACCACCAAATTTCGCCGCCGGTCGTCAACAACCTCCACCTCGCCGCCGCGTGCATCGCCTCTGCTTGACATTCGTGAACGTCGCGACCCCGCGCGGACCTCCGCTTGAACCACCTCAGCCTCGTGTGTGTAGCAGAATTCGCATGTGCCCACCAGGACGTGTGGTCACACACCAACGAGTTTCTGCAACACCGGCGGAGATGCAAATTCAAACTTAAAAAAATATATGTGGAGCCAATCCAGCAAGTTTGCATAGTTTCGAAGGTTTTACCGGTCCGTGAAGATCAACTAACACGTCCGTCAGATGGAGACTTTTACCTGTCCGTGAATATCCAAACTGCACCTTTTTATTAAGTATAAAAAAGAAAAAACAATTACCCTGTGGATGCTAGCTAGCTAACACGTGGGGTGGTCGACTGATAGCACGCGTTCTCTCGAGACGTTTCTCGCTTGGTCAGTTATCTGTTCCGCGAGTTACCTACACTTCGTGCAGTCATTCCCCACCCCGATACCACCACACGACCACCTCGATCGTCGGGGCCGTCGCTATGCTGGCGCCGCCCGCAGGATCCCCGCTCCCAAAGAGAAGCTCGACCACCGCGGAGACACCCCGTCCCCCAGGACGTGTGGTCACACACCAACGAGTTTCTGCAACACCGGCGGAGATGCAAATTCAAACTTAAAAAAATATATGTGGAGCCAATCCAGCAAGTTTGCATAGTTTCGAAGGTTTACCGGTCCGTGAAGATCAACTAACACGTCCGTCAGATGGAGACTTTTACCTATCCGTGAATATCCAAACTGCACCTTTTTATTAATATAAAAAAGGAAAAGCAATTACCCTGTGGATGCTAGCTAGCTAACACGTGGGGTGGTCGACTGATGGCACGCGTTCTCTCGAGACGTTTCTCGCTTGGTTAGTTATCTGTTCCGCGAGTTACCTACACTTCATGCAGTCATTCCCCACCCCGATACCACCACACGACCACCTCGATCGTCGGGGCCGTCGCTATGCTGGCGCCGCCCGCAGGATCCCCGCTCCCAAAGAGAAGCTCGACCACCGCGGAGACACCCCGTCCCCCACCCCAAAGCTCCACCACCGCCGCGCCGCCGAGATCCCATCCGTCTGGAACTCTGGATCCCACCCACCGTCGCCGGCAACCACCACCACACAGCAGGCCGGTCGCCCCGTGTTGTCCCCCCGTTTGTCGTGCGGTCCAGTCTTCGCTTGGATCCTCGACACACGCCGTAGCAGGCGACCACCACACAGCAGGCCGGCCTCCCCGCGCCGTCCTCTCATTTTCCTCTCAACCAACCTAGAGTTCCTGTGCGTGTCTCTCTTTTTCTTACGCCGCTCACCCATGGGCGCCGTTGGCTCTGCTATTGATTAGTTTCTTCATTCTGTTACCCTCTGCGCTTGTTGATTTCTGATGCGGGGCTTGTTGATTTCTGATGAGGCAAAGTCGCCTGTGTATATAAATTGATTAGATTGGACGCAAAGTGGCGAGGTGGGACTAAATCACGAAAGAGGTCAGAGGATAATAAATTGATTAGATTGGATGCAAAGTGGCGAGGTGAGACTAAATCACGACAGAGGAGATTGAGAAGGTTGCATCGAACGCCCAGCCACCGCCGCCTAGCGCCACCGCGCCGGCCTCTGTCCGCCGGGCGCCAAGCTGCTTCCGCCGGGCCCGCTGCTGGCCGGGGCCTCGCCCTGCTCTGCCATCCCTTGCGCTGGGCGCTGAGGCCGCCGACACCTCATGTGCCGTGCATGCCGGCCAGTGGGAAGCCCAGTCGTGGCCACTTCAAAACATGGCTGGTGGCCCATTAGAGAAATCTTAGCGACGCGGGCCAAGGCAGAGGTCCAGTTAACCAGGTCGGACGGACGGACAAACATGCTATTAGTACCACCTCATTTATATTATGATTTTGTCCATACAAATTGTAAAAGCGTATTATGACTGGGCGGAAGCGTATTGTGACGGTGAACCCACGGAGTCAATCCATGCTTTATTATTAGGGAAAGATTAGGGAAAGATTCTACATAACACTACATCTCTTAAGTCTCGGCCATTGATATCTAAAATTAACGATTGTGATAATTTAATCTGTGTGATGCGAGATGACTTATTTGTCTATTGTCTTAAGTATATACTAGCAAAAATGCCCGTGCGTTGCTACGGGAAAAGAAAACATATCACACAGACGTAGACCAACAATAAGCATGGCTCAAGACCCCCCCTCCCCCATGCTAACATCCTCTATCTCAACACGGCGCCCACTCAGGTCACCCCTTACCCTCCTTCTCACCCTCACTGACAGTAGTTGTTGTGTCAACTTGATCACAAACCCATCCGAGCATTGGCAATCCAAAGACAATGAGCTCGGCTAGAAAAATGTAAAACTAACTTGTAATTCCATAGAATTGTCCCTTGTAGAATCCATAAAAAACACAATCCAGCCAACAGTTTTATAATGATATATAGAAACTTTAGTTGTGCTATTACTGACCATGTTTAAGTTGGTAAATAAGAAACTTACGGACGCTGCATGTTGTTTCAGAATCACATTTATATTATCTCCCATAGAAAAATTGCTTCAATTCTTTCAAGACAGAACCATACAACAAAATGTTCCAGAATGCAAGGAGTCAGAATACTCTGAATCAGTTTATACACTGTGAAATAAAAATTCAGGCCATATAAATCCCGCTTCTGCAGCTAACCTAGCTAGTATTACACTTCTAGGTCCAAAAACTTGGAAGTGGAATAGCACAGAATTAGTAAAGAACTAACCTCCATTTGAAAGCAATTGCACGCATTTGCGAATCCAAGCATAGTTATCTAAAGGAAATAATTCAGCAAACACAATATGCGTTGAAAATTCAGAGATCTCATGAGAGGTGGGATGATGCCCAATATATCGGGAAACAATATGCATGTTCACCATGTAGAACTGAAGCAAATTATCTAGAAGGAATAGAAGAAAGAAATTTGTTCATGATCCAGGGACCAAATTGGTAAAAATACTATAATCTTGAAAAGAAACATCAAATCAGTAAATGTGACAACGACACAACTACAGTCTCTGCCACTTCCGATTGTACCCCATAAAATGGCAAGAGAACTGCACATAGTAACGAGCAGCTGGCTTTGCCTGACCAAGCAGCGGCAAACAAAATTTTGCTAGTTTCTATTTTTCAAGTAAACATCAGAGATTCAAAAACATAGTACAATGAAAAGGATAGAAGGAGATTGTCATCTAACTAAATGGATCTTATCAACTGCAGCATAAACCACAGTTGCAACAAGCTAAATTGCGTAAAATGAAGATAAAAGTAACCAAAGTAACACGTTACTCTCTAATACTGGCCAATGTATAACACCAACCAGTTTAGGATTGATCCAAGGCCACACAGAACTGTCCCCAAAAGAGATTCACAGATGCCAAAATGGAGCAGATGCATTTAGTTAAACATGAATATTTGCCATGTGATTTCACAGTATGCACTGTGCGTACGTTAGTTAAGCATGTATATATATATATATCTGAACTTGCAAATTATACATTGGCCAGTGCTATTCTTTTCTATTTAAATTTTGTGTTCCACCATGATATAGAAATTGCATATAAAATACAGTTCAAAACAGGTGTTATAAATGAAATTATATTGGTTTCCCTAAGAAAGTTTGTAATCCTTACAATTATGCTCATGAAGCATCATACTCCATGTTTCATCTTGCACATCCTCTGAATTTCTGGTCTCGCACCTGCACCACATTCAGTTTGAAGCTATCGACAATGGGGGGTAGACTTGTGTGACTGAAAAGTGAAAACACAAATTTTATGTTCTTTCCAGATGCTCCTAGCACTTATGAAATTTTGAACTTTGGCACACGCACCACAATGCAGAACCGTGTATGATGTGGATTGTAACAAACAAACAAATTGGAGCATCATGGATGAGGAGGACCTCGGCTACCGTTGTCACTGTACGCTGCTGAATTCGGATGGACCGAGTATGGGAGGTGGCACCGAGGGCTAACCAGGAGAGACAGAGAAAACACTGCAGCGTCCGGATCGCCGGTGACTCATATTTTCCTCCTGCCTCTTAGCGCATGTAGGGGCAGCCTCAAAGCCGCCTTTGCTCCAGCTCCTTCCTCAACCCACCACCTGCTCCGGCTCCTTCCTCAATCTGCATCGAATCCATTGGATTTCTCACAGGGATGGTTTGCACGCATATCCTGAAACAAACATCATCAATAAACTTTAGTATCTCAGATGGAGAATTATGGAGGTATACTCTACAAAATTGAGTAGTGGCTTTAGAGACATATATCTATAATTGGCTCAATATTTGGTAAGAAATTCTCTTTTAATTAGAGAAAAGGTATGTAGTGTAAACTTCTTAAGTTAGCAAGTGCTATCAGCTAGCACCATGTCCGCCTCTGCTTGTGTCCGGCAAACATGCTATGATATAGTAAGAAACCCAGGACCAAACACATGTCGTGAAAGACACACACGGCGTTGACAGAAAACTTCCTGATCTACTTCTAGCATTTTGCTTCTTTTCTTAAAGACACACACATTTTCACTTCCAAGGTTCAAACTATCTTTTGAGTTATCTATCTTAAAACAATGTCTATGACCTGAATGTAAACAACCTGTCTTAAAATAGTTCATCCACGGACTGCAAAAACATATGTAGAACATATCTCTTCCAAGGTTCAAATGGTTCTTTGAACAATCTATCATAGCCATGAAGATTTGCATAACCTTGGAGAATCACATAAAACATGGCAGTGTTAAGATAGGCTCTGTCATGGTTGATATACATCAAACAGTTCCCTACCAAACAAAAACTTAACATCAAGGCTACAAAAAAAACATCCAAAACACAGGCAATGATAGATGTTAGAGGCACTGTTCATCTTAGTAAAGATAGCTCCACTTGTCCTGAAACATATCTCAAAAGGCAAAATAACTATAACTTGATTCATGCATAATTAGTAATCTATAATCCGATGAGCTGCTTGCCAGAAAAGAGAATATGAAATAAATCACACGTTAATAAGTGTAGAAGCAAAACAGAAGACCTATCAGACCCATGGCTCACAGATGCATCAGGAGATCACATTCTCCATGCATGGCCTCAGCCGAAGACTCTACTATTCAGAAACAAGAGAATACAAGACCAGTTGAATAAAGTACAGACAGGTTCACAAATAAAATTATCTAGAAGTAGATGGGTTCGGACGATCTCACCATGGATAATTTGTCGCCTAGATTTCAGGTGGGCTTGGTCACAAAACAATGGAGGTGAGGCACACACGCACCGCAACTGCTTTCTACCCCATCTTCTTCACCTCGCTACCCCGTCCCAGTGCCTCCAACTGCACCATTGTCTTTACGCCCGCCCTCACACCCGTGGCGAATCAGCTCCGCCTCCATGACAACTTGCATGGCGTGGGGTAAGATTCCTGCCGGCGCCGTGATAGCAGAGGCGGGGGAGCCGGCAACGGCCGCACCGTGGAGTCTCGCCGGCGGTGGAAGGCCGCGAGGGTGGGGGGTATTGGGGTAGGGGTAGAGGTTAAGACCGGCGGCGTGGCAGGGGTGCGGCGCGCTAGAGGTGCAAGATGATATATACCCTTAAGACCTTATTCTGCACATCAACCGCCTTATTCTGCACACCACCAACAGATCGCGCCGCCGCCCCTCCCCTCCCGGCCTTCTACCGCGGCAGCGGCCTGGGAGCGCCGCCGCCCTCCCCTCCCGGTCTTCTACCGCGGCAGCGGCCTGGGAGCGCCGCCGCCCCTCCCCTCCCGGCCTTCTACCATGACAGCGGCCAGGGCGAGCCGCCGCCCCTCCCCTCCCGGCCTTCTTCCGCGGCGGCGGCCTGGGAGCGACGCCGCCCCTTCCCTCCCCGCTTTCTCCCGCGGCGGCGGCCTGGGAGCGACGCCGCCCCTCCCCTCCCGGCCTTCTTCCGCGGCGGCGGCCAGGCAGCGCCGCCGCCCGTCACCTCTCGACCTTCTTCCGCGGCAAGCACCGAGCAACACCAACCTATCGGCCTTCTTCCACGGCAGCAGCTCAGTAGCGCCGCCACCGAACTCCTCCGGGCCTGCAATTAGCTGTACTTCATCAGATGTGGATTGGTGCTGCCTCAACATCAAACCAATTCGAGCAAGGAGGAGTGTGCGCAAGGTTGCTTCATCCACGGTAGCTTCTTGGAATAAGTCTGCATCGACCTTCAGAGCAAATCCTCCTTCCCCGTTCACCTTGAGCAACGTCCAGACCGCCCATGAACTTCTGAAGGGCAAGTGGACTGCACGGGCGAACGTGAAAGTTGTGCAGGCGGACGAGAAGGGAACTTCCTCCTGTAAACGCAAGAAATCACTGCAACACGAGGTAAGCAGTACACTTCCTCAACCATCTCAGTGTAGTTATCATAGACAAAGCAGTACAAGCAGTATAGCGCACGATTATGCAGTACAAAACCTATGCAGTGCGGTTGCTTCAGTTCGTTGTGGGGGAAAATGCAGTACGCTTGTATAGGTTCATTACGGATAATGATGCAGTGCGGTTGCTTCAGTTCACCTTGCGGGGTGATGCAGTCACCCTGCAATGCTTCGGCAGTACAATTTCGAACACATTGCAGTTCACATGATTCAATTCATTTAACCTGACAATGCAACTCGATCATTTTGTGTGCAGGAGATGACGTTCAGCAGATACAAAATGCCGCGCATAATTGACAGCACTGAGAACAACAACTTTCAGAAGAGTGGATATTCTTTTGAAAGAGATATTGGCTGGGTTACCCCTGAGATTCCTCGTGGATTCTTCACGACGACAAACAGGGTGCAGTACTCTCCACAAGAAGATTTTTCCCAGGAAGAAGATGTAGTTGAAGATGACGATGATGTCACATTCGTCTCGGAAGGCACTCACCAACGCGATGATTAAGACGATGACGATGAAGATGAGCCGATAACAGTTCTCAACCCAGAGTATAAGCACGAGTTCACTATGTTTGGACAGCATGTCTGAACAGACAATGATGACGCAGTTGAACACGATGTTGAAGCAGATGATGGTTATGTCTATGATGATGTGCCACTGCTCCAAAATTTTCAAACCAATCCACTGAGACATCGTCACAACACTGGATTACCACCACATCCACCTGCCGCACCCCAAAACAGAGCTCAGCGTCCACCTGCTGCACCGAAAAACAGAGCTCCAACTAGACTTGCTGCGTCAACTTCGACGCTGCGACCACCAACGGTGCCTCGGTCAAAAGTAAACAGCAGGTACAAATCCTCCTCACTGTTGCCGCCGCGAGATCCTCAACTACACAGATCTGCTATAACCCCGCCATGTCCAATACAACCCGGCGAGCTGCAAACACCATCGGGCGAACAACACTACACACATGTAAGTTTATGGTCTGAAAAAAAAAGTTGCAGTCCATTCAGATAACATTGCAGTGCACACTAATATTTCTTATGAGGTTTGGCTAGGAACATTGCAAATGCTTTATTAAACTCGTATGCACTCCTCGTATTTAAAAAACAGAACAAAACAAATTATCTCATAGAGCATTGCAATTAATGCAGGATAAAAACATGCCGCTGAACCTCGTACATGCTGCTGGAATGAAGTTCACCACGTACGACAAGGCATGGGACTTTTACAACAATTATGCAAGATGTGCAGTGTTTGGTATACGCAAGAGGGCAAAACAAAGGACAAATGCCTACATTGTCTGCTCAAGAGAAGGGGTGCACAAGCAGGCTGTGTCAGATTATCACCGGGTACGTCAGAAGACATCAAAAAGGATTGGCTGCAATGCAAAGATTAGAGTAAAAAAAAGGAAGGATGGCAAATTTGTGATAGAAATGGTTCAACTCAACCACAATCACAAGATGCTGGAAAGCCCCGGGATGCTTTTGCACATGCGATCGCACAAAAAAGACGATCCTTTGATAGACCAGTTAGTGAAAGACATGCAACTAGACAACCACACACATGCTTAGATGATGTCGACGCTGTCGCGTATGTCTGGTGGTCTGCAGTACATGGGACATACTAGCCGCGACTGGGTAAACAAGTAAGCACGTAACAGAGCATATCTCTTGAGCATTCTGTATGTAATTATTCCCTATTTGATGAGATGATTTTGCATTGTCTCTGAAAATGCAGGAAACAGAAGTTTGCCAGAGAAGAGTCTGAAGATGATGTCAAGAAACTTCTGGATTTCTTCGAGAAAATGCAAAAGATAAACCCAGAGATCTTCTATGATTATGACGTTGATGCAGATAACCGTGTAAGAAACGTCTTTTGGGCGAACGCAAGTTGCAGATGATCGTATGAAGATTTTGGAGACTGCGTTACATTTGACACGACGTATAAAACTAACAAATCCCACATGCCGCTGGGAGTGTTTGTGGGGGTGAACCATCATCTATAGAGCACCATATTTGCTGTTGCACTCGTGCGAGATGAAACAATACCATCATTTGAGTGGGGTTTCAAAACCTTTTTGAGGTGTATGAACAACAAGCCGCCAATCTGCATGCTCACAGGTACAAAAAATAAAAAACATCTGCATACTTACGTTTTGTTTGGTGCACTTATATTTCTTCCATCTATCTTGCACACACGCAAACAACTTAATAAAAAAACACTATTTTTCCCTTCTCAGACCAGTGTTCTTCGATGAAGGCAGCATTAAAAACTATCCTCCCACAAACTCTGCATAAGCTGTGTCGGTGGCATATCATGAAGAAGTACAAGGACCACCTCGCCTTGATGTATAAGGCGCATGAGAAGCTCAAGGACGAACTCAATGCAGTGCTGAACCACCCACTAATGTCGTCAGAATTTGAACGAGCATGGAAGAACCTCATTCAGAGGTACAACTTGCAAGACGACGAAGTGATGAATTCGCTGTGGGATGACAGACACGAGTGGATCTCGGCTTACTACAAGGAAATTTTCTGTGCTCGGATGACTTCCACACAGAGAAGCGATAGCATGAACCGCATACTGAAGAAAAATTTTGTCAGGGAGAAGCATGATCTCCATCTGTTTTCTCAGCAGGTGGATAAGTGCATTCAGACCAGGAAGGCCGCCGAGCACGCAGAGACAGTAGCAAATGAGGTAAACAAAATGTCAATCAAAAACTGCTAAAAAATATGACTACAAAAAGAAACAATTTTTTCATTTCTCTGGTTCGTAACAGTGCATTTGTGATCATGCAGTCAGAGGTAAAAACAACAACAAAGTTTGGCTTCGAAGTTCAGCTATGAAAAGTGTATACAAGGGCAGTGTTTGCAGATTTCAAAGAAACACTCTATCGTAGCACTGCATTCAGAGCAGAACGGTGCCCTGAGAACCCGACAAAGTATCTCGTACACAACTACAACAGATCGGATGCATTTGACTGGGCAAGGCATAATTTCCAAGTGGTCGCCGATGAAGAGAAAGGTGTCTACGAATGTGAGTGCAAACTCTGGACACACACAGGTGAGACTCCTAGCAAAAAAATTTCTAGATTCTGATAGTCATGCACGAAAGCTCACTTACTGAATTTTAAAAGTACACATGCATGAGTAATTCACAAAACCAAATAAAGTTCACTTCTTTAAAAAATGAACAAATAACAGAAAAAAACTATATGTTTACTAATTTCATGCAGTTCACTTACAGAACAAAAAAAATCATGTGTTTGTCTGCAAGCCTCTTTTGAGTCCATGTCTTATGCATGCTTTCTCATTTGAGAGTACTCAACATTCCTGAGGTGTACATCATGAAAAGATACACCCGTAACGCAAGATCAGATGCAACGTTTGACACAAGAGACTACGAACAAACAACACCAGATGGAACCTCGCTTTTTTGCTGTAGAAAATTGCTGACAAAAACATCAATGGACCTTGCAAACAGAGCAACAAGGTCTGACGCTGGGTGCCACAGAGCGTTGTCTGGTATGAGGTCACTGATCGAGGAAGTTGACGTGCTCAACAAAGAAGAAGAAGAAGCAGCAAAACTAAAGAAGCAGAGAAATACCAGCATGACAATAATGCCGAGCAAGTAGAAAATACTGAACACATCAGAACTGGTGCTATCAAAAAAGAAACAATTCTTCCACCTCCTGTTTCAAACATAAGAGGAAGAAAGAAAGGGGGAGACACAACCCAGAAAAAGGTGGCATGCAAGGAGAAAAATGATGACAAAAATAGTAAGCCACAGCCTGAGCTGGACAGTGATGGTCACCCACTGGGAGTAAGAATGTGCAGAACATGTAATGAAATCAGCGGCCACAATTCCAGGATGTGTACAAAAGGAAATGAACAAGAAAAACAAGGACATGGAGATGCACAACAAATCAGAAATTCCACTCACGACACTAAGAAACGGACGAAACCGAGATGTTGTAGCATCTGCAAAAGAGGAAGAGACACAATTCAAGAACCTGCCTCAAAAGAAAAAGAAAAAGATCAGAAAATGAGGAAGACGAAGAAGGTGAGATCAAAGAAGAAGATGATGACACAACTGAAGAAGAAATGGCTTATGAAGAAGCAGATGGAGAAGAGGAGGAAGAAGAAGAGAGTGAAGAGGACGAAGAACGTGAAGAAACTGAAGAAACAATGGCTTATGAAGAAACAGATGATGAAGATGATGAATAGGAAGAAGAGAGTGAAGAGACTAAAGAGAGTGAAGAGGACGAAGAACATGAAGAAACAATATCAACAAGACCACCACAAGGAAATGCTGCTGTACAGAAAAAACCGAGAACAACACCACTTTCAAAAAACAAGGTAGGAGCAAAGAAGGATGCATTTCACAACACTGGAGAACGAAAACCACCATCAACCAGCACGCGGGGATCAAAGAAGGATGCAGTTCTCAGCACTGGAAAACGAAAGCAGCCAACAACCAGCACGCGGGGAGCAAAGAGGGATGCAGTTCACAGCACTGGAAAACCAAAGCAACCATCAACCAACACGCGGGGAGCAAAGAAGGATGCAATCCACATCACTGAAAAACCAAAGCAGCCATCAACCAGTAAGCGGGGAACAAAGAAGGATGCAGTTCACAGCGCTAAAAAAACGAAAGCAGCCATCAACCAGCACGCGAGGGGCTACAAACACAAAGGTGCAGAGACAAGAACCAGCAACACCGCCATGGAAAACAAAAGAAAGTGCGACATTAGACACGCTCCAGTCACCGCGCAGAAGCAGCAGGTTAACGACCAAATAGATGAACAGACAATAAATTAATCGTATGCATAGCAATTTGCTTATCTCTATGACTTATGTATCAGTTTAAATTTTGTGTAAACACAAATTTCCCGTTGCCTACGAGTTATTCAACTAAACCATGTAAAGATAAAATGGTATATAGAGTATACCATATATATATAGCAGTCTTGAGTAAAACATTGAAAAATGCTGTTAGATCGCTGTAGTCCAACAAGTAGTACATATAAAACACATTTCAATATGTAGTATGGAACTTGCAAATATGCAGTACGCTTCGAACTATCATGCAGTACTATAGACTAACTACATGTAGTACACACCATGCAAATTGGGAAAAATGTGGAAACACGTAGTGCTCAGCTGACATATAAGCAGTTCACATATTGTAACCATGCAAACACAAATTTCCCGTTGAATAATAATTGAAGCGGTTCGGATCACAAAAGTGCTTATTACAAAACACATCAAAAAGATGAAGCGTTCAACGCGCAAAAGTACTTATTACAAATCAACCTCATAACCATAGGCAATCACGTCAAACGTGATTCTAACAGTACGATCCTCGAGTTCAAAGAAGTTGAGGACAACAACTTGCTCAGACTTCAAACCACTATCAATGACAAATTCCTTCCACCCTTTGTGCAGACACAGCCGCCCGTCAACGCCTACACTGTACTTGGCTGGTTTAAGGTATCCATTACCAAGAACAACTTGAAGAATTCCTTTCTTCTTGAGCCGCACATACCTAACAGCTCGTTGAGGAATTTTCTGTAAAAAATAATAAAACTGTTTGAGAACGAAACTAGCAGTACAATTCTCATACTGTGAACAGAGATAGATGAAGTGCACAACAGTCCAACAAGTAGTACATATAAAACGCATTTCAATATGTAGTATGGAACTTGCAAATATGCAGTACGCTTCGAACTATCATGCAGTACTATAGACTAGCTACATGTAGTACACACCATACAAATTGAAAAAATGTAGAAATATGTAGTGCTCAACTAATATATAAGCAGTTCACATATTCTAACCTGTAAACTAAAACATAAGCTACATGCACACAAGCAAAAAAAATAAAAACAAGAAAAATAAGAACACATTGCAGTACACTTCAAAAAACAAAGAAAAAAGTGTGTTCCTAAAATACTACAAGTTCAGAATGCAGTGGGATTATACAAAAAAAACACAAAGAAAAAATCATATCTAATGAAACATACCATCTTGTAGTGAGTCTCCACATCTGTTGGCGTAAGCTGATGGACAAAAGGACTCGTGCAGCCAAGGCCACGCCGAATCAGGGTAGAATAGAACACAGAAACGTTGATCTGGCCCATATCCAATCCTTCCGTGAATACTGTACCATATGCAAGCTGCTCGGCTCGCCCAGTTCGGCACAACACCTTCCCACCACGACGAGCACGACGGGCCTGCGAGCAAGCTAAACAATCGCAGTGCGTTGGCACACCACAACCATGGCCGCAGCAGAAGAGATACGCACAGGGGCTTGGAGCCATCGCAACAAAAACCTAGAAAAGCAAAAAAATAATAATAGGCTGGAGAGAGGAGAGAACTTGCGGCTAGAGGAGAAAATGAAATGCAAAGGAAGGGTATACGTTAGCCTTCATTTATATAAGAGGAATGCAAAAAGGTCAAAACTGAAAATTAAAGGGGACTTAATGGTAATTATGTTCCCAAAAATAAAGGACAATCAATAAAGGCTTATGTTACCAAAGAAAGAGGAACGAAAAAAGAAGGTGTACTTTGACTGCAGCAATTCCCACGAACAAAACCACAGATCATTAAAAAATAATACTCTAAAAAATTATAATCCACAGACCATTTTATGTGTGCAGTTCTCCAAATTCGTACCAGGAAGTTGACTATATGTGTGCATGAAGTGCAATACATGATTTTTGGCACAAAGAAGGATGCACCCAGTGGAAAATGTGTACACCTGCAGCACAGAACTATGACGAATGCAGTGCGCATAGGGGCACAAAAGCAGTGCACACCCGTACACTAAGAAAAAAGGATACGAAAGAGGAAAAACAATAAAGAAAAATGATACCAATGCAGTGCACAAAAATGTAGCACAGAACATGTGCAGTACGGAATGCGTGCACATGCAGTACTGAAACTAAATCAATGCAGTGCACGCCCCAACGTTGAAAAAGATACAAAGGAAAAAAATTAACCACCCAGGTGCTACCGGCCCCAGCTAGTCTTGTAATAGGTCTGCACCCACAGAATGGGAGTCGTTCTGAGTCACAGTGCATGGGGCCGGTTGCAAATGGGCCCACATGTCACGCCCAAGATGTGACACCCCAAATTTTTGACCTTGTTTTATTAATTAAATTTTTTTCCAGGAAATTAAAACTTTTATTTTCTGGGCTCCCTTTTTATTTTGAACCATTATCTCCCTTGCTATTATGGAGTTTTTCCCCAAAATGAAAACTTTTCAAATATGTTTTTGGACTTGTTTAAACCTCTCAAGAAAAACTTTTCTATTATCAGTAGAACTAATTACATAATTAATTTGCTTAATTTGTATTTTCTTGAAAAATGGTTTTCCAAGGTTATGTGGCCATATTTGAACTACAACCCCTTTAAAAATTTATTCAAAAATCCCACCAAAATTTGGAGATGTCATGTGATGTTTCTAAATCACTTTTATACAAAAATATCTTTTATTTATGTAATAATTTGAGCTCTGCATAAAATTTTCCTTCTCTGGTCCAGAGTGCATTTTGCACTACAACCCTTTTAAATAATTCTTTCTAGCCTCCACCAAAATTATGGGATATTGGTAGTAGCATATGATTCAACATTATGCAAAAACCTAGTGCTGTTCTTTGAAAACTTTGAGTGAATCAACCTCTTTTTCATTCTGGTCCAGCCTTGTGATTTCTACTGCAACCCTATTTAATTTTGCTCCAAAGATCTTGTGTTTTCTCCTACTTGTAGACAGCCCTACCAAACCCCTAAATCCAGGAGTATGCACCCATTGGATTAATTTTGGTTCATGAAATAATGTCATTTATTTCCTGTCCAGAATTGAAGTTTTGTAAAACTTGCACTAACAAGTTTCTCCTTTTGCCAAACTAACCCTACTACTCTCTCTTTCATCTAAGGAGACACTGATCTGGAATTTTTGACCACTCCAAGACTTGCCTAAGTGCCCTTGGCATTTTGTCAAACACCTTATGGGCATGATCTGTTTTGGCATGAATTTTTGGTTTGCACTGTGAACCTGATCTCCTGACCAAACCAGCTTGTCCACTTATCCCCTTGCAAGCCCAAACCTAGACCTGCTAACCCCCAGCTCCAACCGAGCCACCTAGCATGCCATGGCATTTCGCCGAGCATCTGGTGGGCGTGCGCTGGGCGCGCCCAGAGCGCGCAAATTGCAGCCGCGCACACGAGCCGCCGCCTCGCGCCCCTGTCTTGGCCCACACGGCAGGACCTCGCCACGCACTCCCTGCCTCGCCACAACACGACAGCCCGCCCTGGCGCCCTACAGCGCCACCGCCAGAGCACTTTTGGCGGCCGGCAGTGCGCCTCTGCCATGGGCAACGCCGCCCAAGCCTCTCCCGCTCGCCAGCTGGCCCCTGGAGCAGTGCGAGCTCATCCGCAAGCGTGTCTGCTAGCCCTCGTCGCCGCCACGTCGCCCTAGCTACAGAGAGGCGGTTCGCCGGAGAGCTTATCCACGGCCGCCGCGGAACCGCCTTGCCTCGCCTATATAAGGACCCCCGAACTCATCCGAGCATGCATGCAACCTCAGTCCACCTCCCTAGTTTCCCCACGGCAGCCAATCGACCTGAGGAGGTCGTCTTCTTCATCTCTCGCAACTCCTGCCGCCGCCACTGTCCCGTCCATTCCAGCGCCACCAGGGCCTCTCCCTCCCATTTATCTTCACCAAGAACACCTCCTTCATTCCAGGAACCCAACCCCCTACTTGATTTTGATCGGGAGCCATCGCTGCCACAAAATCACTTTGTCACCGAAGCCCCCTCCGCCATGGAGCTCGCCGCCGGCGACTCCCTCCACCCCCGGCGACCCTGCGACCACCGGAAGGACTGCCTAGGAGTGGCGGATCCATCCCTGCGCTCAGATGCCCGCGAAGAAACGCCGTTCGCCGGCGATGATCGCCGGACGCCCCGCCTCGGCTCGGGACAGAGGAAGAGGAGGGAGAAGACTGGTCAAACCTGACCAGTGGGCCAGGCGGGCCCACTGTCAATGACACCCCGCGCCGTCCACGTGTTTTAGTGAAGGCGTAATCCACCGCAGTACGTTTTCCCCGCTTCGGAAGCGTAATCTCGTCTGAAACGTTTTCTTTTTCTGTTTTATTTAAAATCAGATTTGACCAAATCTTTGATTGGCTCTATCTTTTTAAATACAACTCCAAATGAAATGATTCTTTTTCCTACCTCTCTCAAATTTCACCTAGTTTATTTTAAGATTTATTTTAAAAAATTTCAGAACAACTTTTGGTGCTGTTTTTATTTTGTGTGTTACATCTTTTATATTGCTAAAATAGGATTTTTGAAGAGAGGAGAAATGTTTCAAGTTTTGGAGTGCACCCTGCCTTTCCACACATTGAAGGCAAGCATTCTGAATCCCGGCATAATATTTTTGGTGTGATCGTTGATACATTTATAACACCACCACATTTCGAAGGACTCGTTATTTCATGTGGTATGATCATATGCATGAGTGCATATTAGTGATTTCCATGCTGTTGGAAATGAACACACTTGTGATGATAATCATCCTCATGTGCCTAGCATGCATACCGGCAGGAACCCGGGAAAACCTCTGCCTTGGGTAGGCATGAGTTTGTCACCGGTCTCCGTCGGGACGGTTATGTCTGGTATGGCATGGCAAGGTGATATGAGCGGTGACTCTGTTGGATGAAATATATTCGTTATACTAATCATGCAGGGAATACTTAAACCTCCTGAGTCGACCGTAGATCGAGTCTTGTTCCAGTAACCCCCATACTTGTTTCGTACTACCACTCGTCTCTACAACAAGTAGAGTATGGTTCAGTAAGTTGTCAACCTCTTTCTAGCACACACCGTACAGAGAGGCCATGGTGGAAGATACCGGTTGTAGCTGGTAGGCAGGCCACCTGGTCCGGGGGCATGGGTGTTTCCGGTTGGGACCGAGAGGGGAGGCCACCCCTTAGAGCGCGCGATATAAATTTGATCCCATGCTACGCGAGGTTGTAGCCTCCCCACTTAGAGTTTGCTTGACAGGTGTCGTGGGTGATTCCAGACACGTGTGAGTTAAGCTGGTGTGTGCAAGTCAGGTGTGTTTTCAACAAAAAGATCGTAGACGGAATTAGTCCCGATGGACTAAAGAAATCCGTTACTCGTGGGTAAAGAGTACACCCTCTGCAGAGATTAAACCTATTCGAATAGCCGTGTCCATGGTTAAGGACTACAGTCTGGGATGGTCAGGTGTCGGTCTTAGTGTCGGTCTTCGGAGGTGAAACTGTTAAACCAGAAATGGAATTACTACTTGTGACTTTTGAAAATTATGATTATTATTATTGTTGACTAACCCGTGATATTATTGTTATTATCGAGTATCTCTGGGATGGTTCTACCTTCGGGATATTCACTATGATTGTTTATTTTAAAGCCCTTTATGTGGTGTCGCTCAGACGCCCGACTGTGGCATTTCTTTTAAAGCCCTTTATGTGGTGTCGCTCAGACGCCCGACTGTGGCATTTCTTTTAAAGCCCTTTATGTGGTGTCGCTCAGACGCCCGACTGTGGCATTTCTTTTAAAGCCCTTTATGTGGTGTCGCTCAGACGCCCGACTGCGGCATTTCTTTTAAAGCCCTTTATGTGGTGTCGCTAAGACGCCCGATTGTGGCATTGCTTGTTATTTATTTCATAAATTTTAATACTACCATGTCATTGCATTTTTATAAATACTTGCTTGCACGCATCAGAGTTTCATTTATCTTTTGTGACAGATGCCATGAGCATAAAATATTTTCAGCACATCATTCTTATGTTATACCTGTGTTCATAATGTTTGCGAGTACATTCAAAGTACTCACTGGCTTATCCCTGGCTATTGTCTTGGCTAGATTTTCTTGCACGGAGAGGAGCGACGCGATGACAGCCCCGGAACCTAAGCAACGAAGATAGAAGCCTCGCGAAGATAGGAGTTAACCTGGTCAGCTGTTCCTATGGGAAATGGAGTCCCATAGACACTGATGTTTCACAACCCGCTTCCGCCATCCACCCCTAGAAACCTTTTGTTGTACTCACAGGCCAGAATGGTCTTGTACTACATATTTTGTATTTTGCTTGGAATTTCTGTATCAAGTTGGAGCCTCATCAGCTAACAGTAATCCTGGGGCTGATGAGCACGACGGTCTTTTCTGGAAATTTATATGGGGAAAAATCCGGTCGTGACAGACTTGGTATCAGAGCCAGGCTGACCATTGGCTAATCCTATCTAGTCGAGTCTATAAAATCTAGGTAAACCAACCCACCAGGCCATAACCAAACCCCAGCCAAGCCTCTCATGCAGGATAGCCACACAGTGACCCCCGACACTTTTTGCAGTCGGTGCCCAACCTATCAACCTAACCTGTCGCTCATGCGCGAGTGACCAAATCCTGAATAGTCTTTTCACAAGCGTGCGAATGAAGACTCCGTCCCCTTTTCTATAAAAGGACACGCTAGCCTCAACCCACTCCAGCTATTTCCGACGGTGAGACCCGTGGAGAAGCCTCGACATCCGCAAGGCACGCCCGCTTGGATATGAACGAGGTAGACAAATTTACTCGATTAGTACCGAGCCTTAGTACGGCCACGCCCTGTATTTGAGTGTCACCATGATTGAATGATGTTTGCTTGGACGCCTCGATTTTTTTTACCATGCTGGTGTACGTCGGTGAACGGTTGCATTTTACTCCGAGCGTACCAAAAACCAACCCCGGCCACACAAAGTTCGTGCTATGAGTAAGTTTTTTTTTGGTTCCAACTAACAGGGAAGATATTTTCAAAAAAAAAACAACCCTTATCAAATCTCGAGGATGAGATTTTTCTTAAGGGGGGTAGTGTTGTGACACCCCAAATTTTTGACCTTGTTTTATTAATTAAATTTTTTTCCAGGAAATTAAAACTTTTATTTTCTGGGCTCCCTTTTTATTTTGAACCATTATCTCCCTTGCTATTATGGAGTTTTTCCTCAAAATGAAAACTTTTCAAATATGTTTTTGGACTTGTTTAAACCTCTCAAGAAAAACTTTTCTTTTATCAGTAGAACTAATTACATAATTAATTTGCTTAATTTGTATTTTCTTGAAAAATGGTTTTCCAAGGTTATGTGGCCATATTTGAACTACAACCCCTTTAAAAATTTATTCAAAAATCCCACCAAAATTTGGAGATGTCATGTGATGTTTCTAAATCACTTTTATACAAAAATATATTTTATTTATGTAATAATTTGAGCTCTGCATCAATTTTTCCTTCTCTGGTCCAGAGTGCATTTTGCACTACAACCCTTTTAAATAATTCTTTCTAGCCTCCACCAAAATTATGGGATATTGGTAGTAGCATATGATTCAACATTATGCAAAAACCTAGTGCTGTTCTTTGAAAATTTTGAGTGAATCAACCTCTTTTTCATTCTGGTCCAGCCTTGTGATTTCTACTGCAACCCTATTTAATTTTGCTCCAAAGATCTTGTGTTTTCTCCTACTTGTAGGCAGCCCTACCAAACCCCTAAATCCAGGAGTATGCACCCATTGGATTAATTTTGGTTCATGAAATAATGTCATTTATTTCCTGTCCAGAATTGAAGTTTTGTAAAACTTGCACTAACAAGTTTCTCCTTTTGCCAAACTAACCCTACTACTCTCTCTTTCATCTAAGGAGACACTGATCTGGAGTTTTTGACTACTCCAAGACTTGCCTAAGTGCCCTTGGCATTTTGTCAAACACCTTATGGGCATGATCTGTTTTGGCATGAATTTTTGGTTTGCACTGTGAACCTGATCTCCTGACCAAACCAGCTTGTCCACTGATCCCCTTGCAAGCCCAAACCTAGACCTGCTAACCCCCAGCTCCAACCGAGCCACCTAGCATGCCATGGCATTTCGCCGAGCATCTGGTGGGCGTGCGCTGGGCGCGCCCAGAGCGCGCAAATTGCAGCCGCGCACACGAGCCACCGCGTCGCGCCCCTGTCTTGGCCCACACGGCAGGACCTCGCCACGCACTCCCCGCCTCGCCACAACACGACAGCCCGCCCTGGCGCCCTACAGCGCCACCACCAGAGCACTTTTGGCGGCACGCCGGCGTCGGCAGTGCGCCTCTGCCACGGGCAACGCCGCCCAAGCCTCTCCCGCTCGCCACCTGGCCCCTGGAGCAGTGCGAGCTCATCCACAAGCGTGTCTGCTAGCCCTCGTCGCCGCCACGTCGCCCTAGCTACAGAGAGCGGTTCGCCGGAGAGCTTATCCACGGCCGCCGCGGAACCGCCTTGCCTCGCCTATATAAGGACCCCCGAACTCATCCGAGCATGCATGCAACCTCAGTCCACCTCCCTAGTTTCCCCACGGCAGCCAATCGACCTGAGGAGGTCGTCTTCTTCATCTCCGGCAAATCCTGCCGCCGCCACTGTCCCGTCCATTCCAGCGCCACCAGGGCCTCTCCCTCCCATTTATCTTCACCAAGAACACCTCCTTCCTTCGAGGAACCCAACCCCCTACTTGATTTTGATCGGGAGCCATCGCCGCCACAAAATCACTTTGTCACCGAAGCCCCCTCCGCCACGGAGCTCGCCGCCGGCGACTCCCTCCACCCCCGGCGACCCTACGACCACCGGAAGGACCGCCTAGGAGTGACGGATCCATCCCTGCGCTCAGATGCCCGCGAAGAAACGCCGTTCGCCGGCGACGATCGCCGGACGCCCCGCCTCGGCTCGGGACAGAGGAAGAGGAGGGAGAAGACTGGTCAAACCTGACCAGTGGGCCAGGCGGGCCCACTGTCAATGACACCCCGCGCCGTCCACGTGTTTAAGTGAAGGCGTAATCCACCGCAGTACATTTTCCCCGCTTCGAAAGCGTAATCTCGTCTGAAACGTTTTCTTTTTCTATTTTATTTAAAATCAGATTTGACCAAATCTTTGACTGGCTCTATCTTTTTAAATACAACTCCAAATGAAATGATTCTTTTTCCTACCTCTCTCAAATTTCACCTAGTTTATTTTAAGATTTATTTTAAAAAATTTCAGAACAACTTTTGGTGCTGTTTTTATTTTGTGTGTTAATTCTTTTATATTGCTAAAATAGGATTTTTGAAGAGAGGAGAAATGTTTCAAGTTTTGGAGTGCACCCTGCCTTTCCACACATTGAAGGCAAGCATTCTGAATCCCGGCATAATATTTTTGGTGTGATCGTTGATACATTTATAACACCACCGCATTTCGAAGGACTCGTTATTTCATGTGGTATGATCATATGCATGAGTGCATATTAGTGATTTCCATGCTGTTGGAAATGAACACACTTGTGATGATAATCATCCTCATGTGCCTAGCATGCATACCGGCAGGAACCCGGGAAAACCTCTGCCTTGGGTAGGCATGAGTTTGTTGCCGGTCTCCGTCGGGACGGTTATGTCTGGTATGGCATGGCAAGGTGATATGAGCGGTGACTCTGTTGGATGAAATATATTCATTATACTAATCATGCAGGGAATACTTAAACCTCCTGAGTCGACCGTAGATCGAGTCTTGTTCTAGTAACCCCCATACTTGTTTCGTACTACCACTCGTCTCTACAGCAAGTAGAGTATGGTTCAGTAAGTTGTCAACCTCTTTGTAGCACACACCGTACAGAGAGGCCATGGTGGAAGATACCGGTTGTAGCTGGTAGGCAGGCCACCTGGTCCGGGGGCATGGGTGTTTCCGGTTGGGACCGAGAGGGGAGGCCACCCCTTAGAGCGCGCGATATAAATTTGATCCCATGCTACGCGAGGTTGTAGCCTCCCCACTTAGAGTTTGCTTGACAGGTGTCGTGGGTGATTCCAGACACGTGTGAGTTAAGCTGGTGTGTGCAAGTCAGGTGTGTTTTCAACAAAAAGATCGTAGACGGAATTAGTCCCGATGGACTAAAGAAATCCGTTACTCGTGGGTAAAGAGTACACCCTCTGCAGAGATTAAACCTATTCGAATAGCCGTGTCCATGGTTAAGGACTACAGTCTGGGATGGTCAGGTGTCGGTCTTAGTGTCGGTCTTCGGAGGTGAAACTGTTAAACCAGAAATGGAATTACTACTTGTGACTTTTGAAAATTATGATTATTATTATTGTTGACTAACCTGTGATATTATTGTTATTATCGAGTATCTCTGGGATGGTTCTACCTCCGGGATATTCACTATGATTGTTTATTTTAAAGCCCTTTATGTGGTGTCGCTCAGACGCCCGACTGTGGCATTTCTTTTAAAGCCCTTTATGTGGTGTCGCTCAGACGCCCGACTGTGGCATTTCTTTTAAAGCCCTTTATGTGGTGTCGCTCAGACGCCCGACTGTGGCATTTCTCTTAAAGCCCTTTATGTGGTGTCGCTCAGACGCCCGACTGCGGCATTTCTTTTAAAGCCCTTTATGTGGTGTCGCTAAGACGCCCGACTGTGGCATTGCTTGTTATTTATTTCATAAATTTTAATACTACCATGTCATTGCATTTTTATAAATACTTGCTTGCACGCATCAGAGTTTCATTTATCTTTTGTGACTGACGCCATGAGCATAAAATATTTTCAGCACATCATTGTTATGTTATACCTGTGTTCATAATGTTTGCGAGTACATTCAAAGTACTCACTGGCTTGTCCCTGGCTATTGTCTTGGCCAGATTTTCTTGCATGGAGAGGAGCGACGCGATGACAGCCCCGGAACCTAAGCAACGGAGATAGCAGCCTCGCGAAGATAGGAGTTAACCTGGTAAGCTGTTCCTGTGGGAAATGGAGTCCCATAGACACTGATGTTTCACAACCCGCTTCCGCCATCCACCCCTAGAAACCTTTTGTTGTACTCACAGGCCAGAATGGTCTTGTACTACATATTTTGTATTTTGCTTGGAATTTCTGTATCAAGTTGGAGCCTCATCAGCTAACAGTAATCCTGGGGCTGATGAGCACGACGGTCTTTTCTGGAAATTTATATCCGGAAAAATCCGGTCGTGACACAAGATGCGACCCTATCCTAAAGGAACTTGAAGGTCCCACCAAGGATAGAAGCGCATCTTGAAGACGCTTTTGCAAGGTGGATATCATTACATCAACATTACATAATAGTGGGGATACATCCAATACATGCAATGTCACATGAATACAACAATACAACGTACAAGAACAACATCCGACTACGGATGAATCATAAACAGAAACTCAAACAACATCCACACTGCGAGCCCAGGCTGCCGACCTGGAACCTATCCCCTGATCGAAGAAGAAGCAGAAGGAGAACTCCAAAGCAAGTAAACATCGCTCTCGCGTCATGATCATCGCATAACCTGTACCTGCAACTGTTGTTGTAGTAATCTGTGAGCCACGAGGACTCAGCAATCCCATTACCATGGGTATCAAGACTAGCAAAGCTTAATGGGAAAGGAAGGGGTAAAGTGGTGAGGTTGCAGCAGCGACTAAGCATAATATGGTGGCTAACATACGCAAATGAGAGCGAGAAGAGAAACAAAGGAACGGTCGTGAAGCTACCAATGATCAAGAGGTGATCCTGAACACCTACTTACGTCAAACATAACCCAGAAACCGTGTTCACTTCCCGGACTCCGCCGAAAAGAGACCATCACGGCTACACATGCGGTTGATGCGTTTTAATTCGGATCAGGTGTCATGTTATCTACAACCGGACATTAACAAATTCCCATCTGCCACATAACCGCGGGCACGGCTTTCGAAAGATAATCCCCTGCAGGGGTGTCCCAACTTAGCCCATGATAAGCTCTCGCGATCAACGAAGGATATTCCTTCTCCCTGGGAAGACCCGATCAGTCTCGGAATCCCAGCTACAAGACATTTCGACAGTAATAAAACAAGACCAGCAAGACCTCCCGGCGTGCCGACATCCTGATAGTAGCCGTGCGTATCTCGTCTCAGGCCACGATCGGATGAGCAATACGTACAACTAGAACCAGCCCTCAAGTTTCCCTGAGGTGGCGCTGCAAGTGGCTCTAGTTTGGACCAACACTTAGAAAAGCATTGGCCCGTGGGGGCTAAAATAAAGATGACCCTTGGGGTGCACGACTCCCAAGGGAAAAAAGGTAATAGGTGAGGCAAATGGTAAAACCAATGTTGGGCCTTGCTGGAGGAGTCTTATTCAAAGCGAATTGTCAAGGGGGTCCCATAAATCACCCAACCGCGTTAGGAACGCAAAATCCGGGAACATAACACCGGTATGACGGAAACTAGGGCGGCAAGAGTGGAACAAAACACCAGGCATAAGGCCGAGCCTTCCACCCTTTACCAAATATATAGATGCATTAATAATATAAGAGATATTGTGATAACCCAACATAACCCTGTCCACCATGGAGCAATCTTCAACTTCACCTGCAACTAGCAACGCTATAAGAGGGGCTGATCAAAGCGGTAACATAGCCAATCAATGGTTTGCTAGGAGGGGTGTCAAAGGTTAGAGGTTCATGGCAATTTGGAGAGGCTTGAAGAGCAAAAGATAGGTAGCGCAGCAAAGCGATAGAACGAAGCAACTAGCATAGCAATGATAGTAGTGAGATCCATGGTAACGGTCATCTTGCCTGAAATCCCGCAAGGAAGAAGAACGAGTCCATGAATAAGATGAAGCCACGAAGATGAACCACGCGGAGACGAACGAATCCTCACGGTCGCAACGAAACGGGAACTATCGAGAAGAAGCACACAACATGGTGAACACACCACACATAGACAATACATGATGCACAACAAGCATGATGCATGACAAGGCTACATGAAGCTACTAATGGCAAGAGATGATGCAAACAAGAACAACACATCAAGGCAAGTTTAAATGAGGCCGGAAACAACATATAACAATTCCGGTAAGTCCTCGTATGCAAATTTCGAAATTGGTCCAGAACTGAATAAACCTTATGTTCAAGTTGTTAAACAGCAAGTTAAGATGCACCAAGATGATCTACACGAAATTCTAGTCAAGTTACATATGAAGTTCATTTAATTCGGAGCTACGGCCTAGAAGATATGAGCAAAACAAGTTAAACATGGCATTGATGCAAAATGCAAACAAACATCAAGCAACCACCTCAAAACAAGGATGCAACATGATAATATGAAGCTACATGCAAAATCAAGCAAGTTTCATATAGAGCACTCTCAAAACGGAGCAACGGTGCAACACATACACTCTATACAAGAGATAACAACAATCTGTCCATAACAGCAACTAGGCATCTTACAAGCATCAAAACAACAAGCTACATCATCTCAACGTAATAAAAAAAGGCATGGACATGAAGTACAGGTAAAGCATAACAAAACATGAACATTGAGCTATCTTCAGAAACAACTAGAACATGCTCAAAAGGACATGGTAAAATTGCAAATAATAACAGTTTCAGACTTATCAGGAAATAATATCAGGTTGCAATGTTTAGAGCTATCAAACAACATGTTACAGGAACTTAACATGGCAAACAAAGGCATGGCATGAATCTACTAATTGCATAGAACAAAAGACCCTTACTGACCATGAGCCAAAAGGGCACAGAAAATATGATGGCACACATGTAACATGGCAAGTTATATTACAGATTCATACATGACAGGAACAACAATAAGTAGGCATGTTGGTGAGCTTGAATCACTCACCACAGAGCAGTAAATGGCATGGCAAGGCAACCAACAATAAGAAGGCATGTTTATGAAGCTAAGCATGGCAAGAGAAAGTTCATAGGGTGCATGGATCACTAGCAAAACACATGGCCAAAACTGAACTTAATGTTAACAGGCAGACATCAACATTATTTAGCAAGTTGGGAGCAAGATTACAACAAGCTACAGCAGGCTATAAATGCAACCAGGGGCATGAATGGATAGAGCATGACATGTATAATAAAACACCTTTAATGAACATCTCCAGATTATGCATAGAATGACTAGTAGCAGCAGGTTAACATAGCAACAAAATATAACAGAATCTGTCAGGAAAACAGCAACAACAAGTACCCTACTTAACAAGCTCGATGCACTCAGTACAACAAGTCACAAAAATACATGGATGGCACCACTGGAAAGATGGCATGGCCTAGATCAAAACACATGTATACATCAACCTCATAGGATGCACACATCAAACATGGCAAAAATGACAAATGAGCATGTTATAACAGTTTCAGCAGGTTAACAGCAACATGCACTTTTCCAACAGCATTTCGGGCATCAAGATGAGCTCAAATGGAAATGATGCAATGGAATGAAATGAAGTACTCGTCGAGGCGAACAATTTGACATATTACACGCATGAAACGGAGCAGTATGCAGCAAGTTATGATGCGATGAACATGGCATAAAAATGTCAAAATCTCAGGGACAGAAAAACGAGGGGGGGGAAGTCAACCTCTAGATCCAGATCGGGATCGGCTCGCGAACCGAGGTTCGCCGGAGTGGAGGGGACGGCGGGGAGAAGCCGGAGGAGGACGGGGCAAGGTGGGGGCGGCGGATCCGGTCGCGGGGCCACCGGATCTGGCCGGAGGGCGGCGACTCCGGTC
>NC_041385.1:480675868-480682716 GCF_002162155.2 Triticum dicoccoides
GACAGGCGATGGCGCGAGCGCGGGGACGCGGCCCGGGAGGCGGCGGAGACTGGGCCAGGAGGGCCCCGCACGGGCCTCGCGGGCCCGCGGGGTCGGTGGCGAACTGGGACTGGCCCGGGACACGTGGCGACGGCGGGTTGGTCCGGCAGAGCGGGCGGACATGTCCGTCAGTGGGCGGACGTGTTCGGCGGCGCGAGGATGAAGAAGGCTAGGGTTTGATCTGCGCGAAAAATCAGGGGATGCACATATTTATAGGTAGGGGGAGCTAGGAGAGTCCAAATGGAGCACGGTTTTCGCCCACACGATCGTGATCGAATGACCGAGAGCATGAAAGAGACTTAGATGGGTTTTGGGCCACTTTGGAAGGGGTGCTCGGCTGCACACAAAAGAGGCTTTACGGTTACCCGGTTAACCGTTGGAGTATCAAACGACCTCCAAATGGCACGAAACTTGACAGGCGGTCTACCGGTGCTATACCAAGGCCGTTTGGCAAACCTCGGGCCATTCCGAGAAAGTTTAACACTCGCACATGAAAAGAGGCAAAAGGGGAAACGCTGGAGGACATAGGAGTGCCGGATTGCAAAACGGACAACAGGGAAAATGCTCGGATGCAAGAAACGAACACGTATGCAAAATGAAATGCACATGACGACATGATATGAAATGCATAAGATGACATGGCAAAGTGCAACACGCAAGCAAATGACATGGCAACGACGGCGAATAACTGGCAGACACCTGGCGCATCGAATCCGGGGCGTTACAACACTCCTCCACTAACAAGAGATCTCGTCCCGAGATCTTAGGACCGAGACGGAAGGGAAAAAGGATGAGGTGAAGCAAGAACTCAAGAGAAGAAGCAAAGAATCGAGAGCACTTGAGAAGAAGAGAGGAACAACGAGAATGACGAGAATCAAAAACTCACGGAATCGGATAAACTATGAAACCACTCCGGTTAGAACGAGATAAGAAACGAATAAGATTGAAAGAATTTACGCAGCACTCCGGCTGAAACATGGATGAATAGAACACGAGCTTGAGAGGATGGAATGATACTTGATGAAGACATGACACAGAACCTCCGGAAAGAATTGAAAAAGTTGAATGAAAAGAACAGATAAGAATATGACAACTTGTGCCACGAATGAAATTGAAAGCATCTTTAGAAGGAAGGTTTAAATGGAGTTGTTGAGAAAATCAACAACGAAAAGAATAAGCTTGTTGTGGACTTATAGATAACATCTCAAAATTATGAGGTGATCTCCGACCACAAGCGGAAAAGATTGAATGGCTGAGAAGAACGAAGAAATGCAAAACTCCACTTGAAAAGAATACGGAGATTTAATTGCACTTCGAGACGCGAGAAGAATAATACTTGCACTCCTCCAACAAGAATCTTGATGAGATCTTGAAGAATGAATTAAATTTTGACGAGCCACCGTGAAGAACTCTGGTAACAAAAGGATGATGAGATACAATTGAAGGATGGAAAGAATAAGGATTAAGCCTTGCTATGATTTGGATGGAGGTTCCGACGAGATAAGCGAGATTAGCTTGGAACTCCGGAAAAGAAAAAGATGAAAACACTTGGAACTAGAATTTATTCATCAAGAACAAACTCCAAAGGAAGGGATTAATCATTTGGATGAAATAAGAATAAGATTTATTGTATGCTTATCCTTCATCAAATTAAATTGATGACAAGCAATGGGTTTTTCATACTACTTATTCTTCTTGAAAAGGATTAAGGGGAATATAGCACAAAACTTGGGAAAGTCTTCATGAACCACCGGTAGGATTGGAATGAACGAATGGATTAATATGATAAACAAGGAAAAGAATCTGAAAGAACCACCGTGAGAATTCGAAAAAGACTGATGAAAGAGACTTAATCACCGGGAAGAATTAGAAGAACAAATATGCTTGAGGGGATTTGATGCAAAAGAATGAAGAGATCACGAACTGATTGAAGAATACTTGAACGAAGCACCGGAAGAATATTGAGACGAACGAAAGGGCACGGATATAGAATAATTGGAGAACGAATCTGAAAACTTAGAACGAAGAAATCTTCCGAAAAGATGGCCTCCGGATGATCGAGAGAGAAAGCAACTCCTGAAATGCTCCGGATGGATGAAAAAAATTTGCATGACTTGAAACAATTTGATAGGATAACATCGAGCTAGCACCGCGAATCTCCGAGGAACGAACAAGATTTAGAGGAAAAACTCTTCTTCGGTCTCCAAATGGCGACGGAAAACAACACCAAAATTACTGAGGTACTCCGGTAGAATGAAAACGAAGAGGTTGAACCAACAATGAAATGAATTTGAAAGCGATCTTGGAGAAGGCATGTGACTGATGGGATCCATTCCTACGTCACAAATGAAAAGAATTGAGAAGAACTCCGGGGGAATTAGAAGAGTCAGGTAAGATCCTGGGAAAAGACCTGTGGGTTAGGGCCCACTAAAGAGAAAAAATACCGTTGGAAAGGGATGTTGAAGAGATAGATGATGCACCGGAACAAATGAAATATTTGAATGAGGTGACAACCTCGAATTAATTGGAATACAGATGAATCTCCTGAGATGTCTTGAGCACTCCGGAAGGATAAACTGGCGAGAGGCGAACGAGCAGATAGAACACTTGAGCCGAGGAAAAGAATATAATCAGTACCGAAAGATGGAATTGAATCCACCGGAGAGATAAAGAGATGAAGAATGACGAACGAGACGAGAATTCACCGGTTGAAATGATTGAGGGAAGACTGAAGAGGCTCCGTACGAATGAAATTGATGGTCGAAAGAGACTCAAACTCCAGGAAGAAGAGGGTGTGAGGGCGGGAAAACAAGGGTAACTAGAAGGGGAGAAACCGACGAATATCTTGAAGAGAAAACACTGGTTGAAATCATTGAGGGAAGAAAGCAAAGACTTCGCACGTGTAGGATGGATACTCGATTACGGACTTCGGCTTCGAGAAGACAAAAGGGTGGGCGGGTGGGAAAAATAAAGGACAACTTCGGACAGGGAAACAACGTCGATCGAAAAGAGCAGAGGATTGATCTCCCAAAGAGAGAGAGGTTCGAATCAGCTTGACGAGAAATGCACCGGATAAAAAGAGCTGAGAACCAACGATCAAAAACCAACTGCGTGTTCCTAAAGAAAAATTTAAAGGGGAAGAGGAGTAATTCAAAACATCTATGTCAAGATTCCTCACCAGAGCGACGAAGGGGCAGAGGAGTAAAAAGAATTCCAACTCTCCGATATAACTAGACTCCGAAAACAGTATTCTTCTAGACTCAACAACGGCCAAACTACACGATCAATCAAGGGGGGCTCCTAGGGTCGGTCGAGGCTCTGATACCAACTTGTCATGCCCAAGATGCGACCCTATCCTAAAGGAACTCGAAGATCCCACCAAGGATAGAAGCGCATCTTGAAGACGCTTTTGCAAGGTGGATATCATTACATCAACATTACATAATAGTGGGGATACATCCAATACATGCAATGTCACATGAATACAATAATACAACGTACAAGAACATCATCCGACTATGGATGAATCATAAACAGAAACTCAAACAACATCCACCCTGCGAGCCCAGGCTGCCGACCTGGAACCTATCCCCTGATCGAAGAAGAAGCAGAAGGAGAACTCCAAAACAAGTAAACATCGCTCTCGCGTCATGATCATCGCATAACTGTACCTGCAACCGTTGTTGTAGTAATCTGTGAGCCACGAGGACTCAGCAATCCCATTACCATGGGTATCAAGACTAGCAAAGCTTAATGGGAAAGGAAGGGGTAAAGTGGTGAGGTTGCAGCAGCGACTAAGCATAATATGGTGGCTAACATACGCAAATGAGAGCGAGAAGAGAAACAAAGGAACGGTCATGAAGCTAGCAATGATCAAGAGGTGATCCTGAACACCTACTTACGTCAAACATAACCCAGAAACCGTGTTCACTTCCCGGACTCCTCCGAAAAGAGACCATCACGGCTACACACGCGGTTGATGCGTTTTAATTCGGATCAGGTGTCAAGTTATCTACAACCGGACATTAACAAATTCCCATCTGCCACATAACCGCGGGCACGGCTTTCGAAAGATAATACCCTGCAGGGGTGTCCCAACTTAGCCCATGATAAGCTCTCGCGATCAACGAAGGATATTCCTTCTCCCCGGGAAGACCCGATCAGTCTCGGAATCCCGGCTACAAGACATTTCGACAGTAAAAAAACAAGACCAGCAAGACCTCCCGGCGTGCCGACATCCTGATAGTAGCCGCGCGTATCTTGTCTCAGGCCACGACCGGATGAGCAGTACATACAACTAGAACCAACCCTCAAGTTTCCCCGAGGTCACGCTGCAAGTGGCTCTAGTTTGGACCAACACTTAGACAAGCATTGGCCCGGGGGGCTAAAATAAAGATGACCCTTGGGATGCGCGACTCCCAAGGTAAAAAAGGTAATAGGTGAGGCAAATGGTAAAACCAATGTTGGGCCTTGCTGGAGGAGTCTTATTCAAAGCGAATTGTCAAGGGGGTCCCATAAATCACCCGACCGCGTTAAGAACGCAAAATCCGGGAACATAACACCGGTATGACGGAAACTAGGGCGGCAAGAGTGGAACAAAACACCAGGCATAAGGCCGAGCCTTCCACCCTTTACCAAATATATAGATGCATTAATAATATAAGAGATATTGTGATAACCCAACATAACCCTGTCCACCATGGAGCAATCTTCAACTTCACCTGCAACTAGCAACGCTATAAGAGGGGCTGAGCAAAGCGGTAACATAGCCAATCAATGGTTTGCTAGGAGGGGTGTCAAAGGTTAGAGGTTCATGGCAATTTGGGGAGGCTTGAAGAGCAAAAGATAGGTAGCGCAGCAAAGCGATAGAACGAAGCAACTAGCATAGCAATGATAGTAGTGAGATCCATGGTAATGGTCATCTTGCCTGAAATCCCGCAAGGAAGAAGAACGAGTCCATGAAGAAGATGAAGCCACGAAGACGAACCACGCGGAGACGAACGAATCCTCACGGTCGCAACGAAACGGGAAATATCGAGAAGAAGCACACAACATGGTGAACACACCACACATAGACTAGACGTGATGCACAACAAGCATGATGCATGACAAGGCTACATGAAGCTACTCATGGCAAGAGATGATGCAAACAAGAACAACACATCAAGGCAAGTTTAAATGAGGCCGGAAACAACATATAACAATTCCGGTAAGTCCTCATATGCAAATTTCGAAATTGGTCCAGAACTGAATAAACCTTATGTTCAAGTTGTTAAACAGCAAGTTAAGATGCACCAAGATGATCTACACGAAATTCTAGTCAAGTTACATATAAAGTTCATTTAATTCGGAGCTACGACCTAGAAGATATCAGCAAAACAAGTTAAACATGGTATTGATGCAAAATGCAAACAAACATCAAGCAAACACCTCAAAACAAGGATGCAACATGATAATATGAAGCTACATGCAAAATCAAGCAAGTTTCATATAGAGCACACTCAAAACGGAGCAACGGTGCAACACATACTCTATACAAGACATAACAACAATCTGTCCATAACAGCAATTAGGCATCTTACAAGCATCAAAACAACAAGCTACAGCATCTCAACGTAATAACAAAAGGCATGGGCATGAAGTACATGTAAAGCATAACAAAACATGAACACTGAGCTATCTTTAGAAACAACTAGAACATGCTCAAAAGGACATGGTAAGATTGCAAATAATAACAGTTTCAGACTTATCAGGAAATAACATCAGGTTGCAATGTTTAGAGCTATCAAACAACATGTTACAGGAACTTAACATGGCAAACAAAGGCATGGAATGAATCTACTAATTGCATAGAACAAAAGACCCTTACTGACCATGAGCCAAAAGGGCACAGAAAATATGATGGCACCCATGTAAACATGGCAAGTTATATTACAGATTCATACATGGCAGGAACAACAATAAGTAGGCATGTCGGTAAGCTTGAATCACTCACCACAGAGCAGTAAATGGCATGGAAAGGCAACCAACAGTAAGAAGGCATGTTTATGAAGCTAAGAATGGCAAGATCAAGTTCATAGGGTGCATGGATCACTAGCAAAACACATGGACAAAACTGAACATTATGTTAACAGGCAGACAGCAACATTATTTAGCAAGTTTAGAGCAAGATTACAACAAGCTACAGCAGGCTATAAATGCAACCAGGGGCATGAATGGATAGAGCATGACATGTATAACAAAACACCTTTAATGAACATCTCCAGATTATGCATAGAATGACTAGTAGCAGCAGGTTAACATAGCAACAAAATATAACAGAATCTGTCAGGAAAACAGCAACAGCAAGTACCCTACTTAACAAGCTCGATGCACTCAGTACAATAAGTCACAAAAATACATGGATGGCACCACTGGAAAGATGGCATGGCATAGATGAAAACACATGTAGACATCAACCTCATAGGATGCACATCAAACATGGCAAAAATGACAAATGAGCATGTTATAACAGTTTCAGCAGGTTAACAGCAACATGCACTCTTCCAACAGCATTTAGGGAATCAAGATGAGCTCAAATTAAAATGATGCAATGGAATGAAATGAAGTACTCGTTGAGACGAACAATTTGACATATTACACGCACGAAACGGAGCAGTATGCAGCAAGTTATGATGCGATGAACATGACATAAAAATGTCAAAATCTCAGGGACTTAGAGAAAAACGAAGGGGGGGGGGAAGTCAACCTCCAGATCCAGATCGGGATCGGCTTACGAACTGAGGTTCGCCGGAGTGGAGGGGACGGCG
>NC_041385.1:480683200-480689400 GCF_002162155.2 Triticum dicoccoides
GGGCGGCGCGCTGTAGCTCCTCGGGCGGCGAGGGGGACGACAGGCGGCGGCGCGGATGCAGGGACGCGACCCGGGACACATGGCGACGGCGGGTTGGTCCAGCGGAGCGGGCGAACATGTCCGTCGGCGGGCGGACGTGTCCGGCGGCGCGAGGATGAAGAAGGCTAGGGTTTGATCTGCGCGAAAAATCGGGGGATGCACATATTTATAGGTAGGGGGAGCTAGGAGAGTCCAAATGGAGCACGGTTTTCGCCCACACGATCGTGATCGAACGACCGAGTGCATGAAGGAGACTTAGAGGGGTTTTGGGCCACTTTGGAAGGGGTGTTGGGCTGCACACAAAAGAGGCTTTACGGTTACCCGGTTAACCGTTGGAGTATCAAACGACCTCCAAATGGCATGAAACTTGACAGGCGGTCTACCGGTGCTATACCAAGGCCGCTTGGCAAACCTCGAGCCATTCCGAGAAAGTTTAACACTCGCACATAAAAAGAGGCAAAAGGGGAAACGCCGGAGGACATAGGAGTGCTGGATTGCAAAACGGACAACGGGGAAAATGCTCGGATGCAAGAAACGAACACGTATGCAAAATGAAATGCACATGACGACATGATATGAAATGCATAAGATGACATGGCAAAGTGCAACACGCAAGCAAATGACATGGCAACGACGGCGAATAACTGGCAGACACCTGGCGCATCGAATCCGGGGCGTTACACCACAGGTCATAGGGCATATAGCTGCGAGCGCCGTGTATAAGCGCCCAGATAAGTATACGGAGGAGTTCGACCAGTATGCCTCGCCAGCGCTTATAAACAGGTTGGGCGCGCCTTCTGTGGGCGAGGTGGGACTAAACATTAGGACACACACACAGCGAAACGGGAACCAAACCATGCTCACAGGCCGACTTGGGCCCAAGTGCGTCTCTAAACTACCCGAACACAGGCCCAACAAGGCCGACTAAGAAAAACCAATAAGTTAAAAAAATGGAGGGGGCCCCCACCCCCCCTTTCCCTACCTCTCCCGTACCAGGGACTGCAGTAAGTACAAGCAAAAACAAGATGCAGTACGTGGCTGTAAAAATGCAGCACATTATGTTACACGATGCAGTGCGGTATGGCAATCCAGTTCCCGGTTACCCTACACGAATAAATAAAATCAAAAAAGAGTGAAGTACGCACATGTATACACAAGTGCAGTACTGTATTCTAGAAGATGCAGTGCAGGACTATATACGAATGCAGTTCATTATCGCACAGGATGCATGTATAAAACGTAACAAAATGCCCGTTCGCACAGAAAAGTGGTGGTTAAAAAAAATTTTACTGATAAAAAATAAAATAAAACCACCTTAAAAAAACCCACGTTTGCATACAACCACCCGATCGGAGCAGTTCCATCGCCACAAGCCCACGATCACAGATGCAAAACCAACCCATGATCTGCACAACCGCATCATCAGCGCGATCGTGCAGTTCATCCAACGAGGCCATCCCACCCCGCGACCTCCCCTTAAATTCAGACCCCTGCCAAAGGCCTTCTCATCCACAACAACACAAGTATCCATTGCGCTCCCACCAAATCGCCCAATATCAATGCAAAAGCACCAAGCCCTGCTACTGGCGATGACGTTCACCAACGAGTACAAGGGCGACAACACCGTGGAGGCGCACGGCAACACCAAGTTGCACGTCATCCACACCAACGACAAGAAGCAGATGGCGATCACCCTCGCGCAGTACGAGCGCCACCTCACCCTCCAGTGCCACAAGATCGTTGGCATTGATCTTGAGTACGATAACGACCCTGAAGTGACGCAGAAACCCGCCCTCTGCCAGCTCTCCATCGGCAAGAATCACCCGATGCTGCTCTTCCAAATGAGTGCCTCTGAAAGGTGCACCATCTTCGACAACTTCCTCGCTGATCCCAGGTACACCTTTGCAGGCTTCTCCATCGACGGCGACAAAACCAGGCTGGAGTGCGTCAAACTGGAGGTCGCCAACTTCGTCAACATCCAGAAGAAGTGGAGGGTGCCCGAGGCAACCAAGCCGTTGGACTCCCTCGGAGACGTCTCCGGCATGCTCATCGACGACTACAACAACAACATGAAGAAGAGGATCACCGATGACGAGCACCAACGCTGGGCCACCCTGCCTCTGTCCAGGAGGCACATCGAGTACACGGCAAAGGACGCCTACGCAGCGTACGAGATATGGAACCGCATCACCCTCACCCAGGACGGCCTTCGCCGTGCAAAGCTGGAGAAGGAGGAGCCCCCCAAGAAGCGCGCCAGGAGCAGCTGGGGATGGGAAGAGCCTAACTGGTGAAGAAGAAGATGGTGCCGGCCAGGAGCCAACAATGCCAGCGTTCTTTTAGAATTATCATCAAATTTGCTTTATGTTGTTTGCTTATGTATCGTTAGTTTGCTTGTGTGCTGAACCTAGTTTGCTTGCCATGCACAATCGCCTGTAATGATGAACTCTGATTATGTTAGTTTGCTTTCTGTTCAACTTAGTTTGCTGGTGGTGAAATTGTCGTACAGAATGCAAACAGGACGCATGCAGTGCAAGTTGTGCACGAATGCAGTACATAATCTGTCGAATGAAGTCTTAACATAGCCAACAAAGCAGTGCACGAACATAAATTTGAAAAAAGGAATACATAAGAGCAAAAACACAAAAAGAAAAACGCAAAACACGTAAAAATAATTCAATACAGTGCGGAAGTACACGAACGTACAGCACAGAACCATAATGAATGAAGTACATGTATGATTTACTAAGAAGTGCAGTACAATACATTGGGGAAGACTATATAATAGCAAAAACATGGGAACAAAAAAAATGAGAACTGTACATGCAGTACGGAATTCGTGCACATGCAGTACAGAACCCTGATCAATGCAGTGCACGCCCCAACATTGAAAAATACACATAAGGCAGAAAAATAAAAAGAAAAAAATTGACCACCCATGTGCTACCGGCCCCAGCGAGTCTCGTAATAGGTCTGCACCCACAGAAGGCGAGTCATTCTGAGTCACAGTGCATGGGGCCGGCCACAGATGGGCCCACAGGTCAGAGAAAATTGAGCTGCGAGCGCCGTGTTTAAGCGCCCAAATAAGTAACAAGAGGAGTTCGGCACAGAGGCCTTGCCACCGCTTATAAACATGTCGGGCGCGCCTTCCGCGGGCGAGGTGGGACTAAACATTAGACCGCACACAGCGCACCGGGAACCAGCCGTGCTCACAGGCCGACTTGGGCCCAATAGCGTCTTCACTACCCGAACACAGGGCCAACAAGGCCCACTAAGAAAAAACAATAAGTTCAAAAATAAAACATCAAAAAGAAAAATGAGAAACATTTTTTAAATGAATAACAACAAACAAAATAAAATGTGCGTCGGCACTATAAGAATATTAATAAATAAAACACAGGAAGCTCGATGTCAACGTACAAATGCAGTCCGCGATGTACAACAATGCAGTTCTCCACGTGGAAGCACAAAGTATTTTTTTTTGAATTGCAGTTATCTTCAACTCTGCAATGCAGTATGGCTGAAATAAGAATGCAGCCCTGTTACTTAACCAAAGCACTCCGACACCCCTAGCCACACTACCCTCCATCCACACAAACGCTGTATTACCACAAAAATCAAGAGAAGAAAAGAAAGAACACCATCAAGAGAAGAAAAAAAGTACATCTGTGTGAATCCTACTGCAGTACACTACATGGACCTGAGCAGTTCGTTTCTGATAGAAAATAAGTGCACTGACTTGGACAATTGACCGAAAACACAATCATCACATTTTCTGACAGTTGCGTCAATACATTGATCTAATCACCAAAAAAGAGGCGACAACGTTCCGGATTTCCAACGCACTAACAAGAGCCTCCTCATAGCAGAACCTGTTGGCAGTTGCCACGAAACTTAAAACAGAGCCCCACCATGCTACCGCCCCGCTCCACCTCTCCCACGTCCTGTCAAGGAGAGCAGAGGAGAGCAGAGGAGAAAACACAACTGCTTCGCCCCCCCCAAAAACCCCATTGCATCTTCTTCTCCGCTCTTCCTTTCACTAACCTCTCTCTCTAGAACAAACACCAGAGAGCAGAGGAGAATCATGGCGGATGCACCTCTGTACAAGCAGCGCCGCAAGTACACCAGGGAGCTCCACGACGTCCACCTCCACGGCAATCACAAGCTCCACGTCCTTTGCACAAGCAAGGGCAAAGACATGGACAAGATGATGTCCATGTTCAGGAGGAAGCTCGGCGGAATGCCCGTCAAACTAGTCGGCGTTGATGTCGAGTACACACACTACGAGAAGCCACAGCGTGCAGTGGTGCTACAGCTATGCGTAGAAAAAGAATGCCTTGTCTACCACATATCTGCAGCTAAAGACAGGTAAGAATAACTATTGCTTGTCAATATTGATTTTAAATTTTCTTCACTGCAATTGCCATAATATTTAAACTTTGGTTCTCATTCTTGAAAAAGCATGGCATATGAATTTATTGACAGTTTTGATCTGGCTCCATGTATGTCACTCATGTGTTCAATTCTTGAATTATATTATCTAGCAATACACGCACTTTAATTATATTTTCTTCACTACGACATTACCATACAAAACATGTATGAAATTAGGTTCAAGAATACAAGCATACACAAAACATGCATTGTTTATGCAATCTATTATCAGATTTACTAGTTATGTTGAACAAAGTATTAGCAACTATTCAATGCAACAGATTCAGATATTCATATTGCAGTTCAGTTTCAGAAAAACACAAAAAAAACATTGCTAGTTCTAAAGAAATAAACTATATTCACTGTATATAAATATATTGCAGGCCAATGGAACTAGACAAATTCCTGATGAATGATGAGTACACCTTCGTTGGATTCGCTATTGAAGGAGAAAAAAGCAAGCTGAAGGTATCTGGTTTGGAGATCAACTCTAACAACTACATTGATATTCAGGTGGAATGGAGAGACCCATACAATAAAAAGAAGTTTGACTCTTTGGCTGATGTTGCTGGCAGGATGATAGACATTCACTACCATGACATGAAGAAAAAAAATTAACCGCAAGGAGGACCATACTCTGTGGGGATTTTGCCCGCTGCCAGAAAAGCTTATCAAGTATGCAGCAATAGATGCATTCGCTACATATGAGTCATGGAGAATCATCTACGATGTCATAATGGGACTGGACAGGGCAAAAAGAGACAAAGAAGAAAAGAAGAAGAAGAACAAGGCTGTAATCCAATACAGCAACAAGAAAAAATCAGGGTTATGTTTAGTTTCACTTTACTTTAGGTGTTGTGTTGTTCTTTGTTTCATGTATGCAAGATTTTGATAATGTCCCTTGCTTCATATCGAACATTTCTTTTGTAAAAATAATGTCAGTTTGCTTGTGATCAATTGCTTTCGCAGAAATTAGTTTGCATTAGAACAAGTATGGACACAACTTTGAAAAATTTAATGAGTGATACCAAAACATACTATTCACATACAAAACATATTCAAAACCAACATTAAACAAAAAAATTAGGTAATCTGACTACAAACTCAGACATAAAAAAGAAAAGATTAATGCAGTTCACAATCATAAAAAAAAGGAGTACACATGTCTCAACATGCAGTCCACAAAAATAGTAATTATATGAAAATAAAAATTAATATTGATATATCTAAAAAAATATAATCTGTATACCTTTCTAAACAAACGTGAATACAGTTCACAGAATGAACATAAGGCAGTTCACCAAGTGTATACATGAAGTGCAGTACATGCATAAATGAAGAACGACAAGGGCCGCAGCAACTTTCGTGTGGTGCCCAACATACACACTTGCTACACGAAGTGCAGTACTCAATGTTGGTGCAAGCAGTACAAATGACATCATTTTTGTTTTTCCATCAAAGGGGACGCGAGCAAACCCCCGGAGCCACACCCCTAAGATAGACAGGGGGGCGATGGGGTATGACGGACTCACCTACGCATGCGGCGCCGCGGCAAGCCGCGTCGCCGCCTGCTCCAGCTCGTTCCAGGCTCGGCCTCGCAGGGGGATGTGGAGGGGGGTCATGACCCCCTCCCCACCCCCTGCTCGGCCTCGCGCTAACGCACGCAGTGCGCTTGGTTGACAGGCGCAGTGCGGACATTCTATTTTTCCATCAAAGTGGACGTGCGTAAA
>NC_041385.1:480690115-480711351 GCF_002162155.2 Triticum dicoccoides
TGACAGGCGCAGTGCGGACATTCTGTTTTTCCATCAAAGGGGACGCGCGCAAACCCTGGAGCCACACCACTAAGATAGGCAGGGGGCAACGGGGTATGACAGACTCGTCTATGCATGCGGCGCCACGGCAAGCCGCGTCGCCGCCTGCTCCGGCTCGTTCCAGGCTCGGCCTCGCAGGGGGATGTGGAGGGGGGGGGGGTCACGACCCCCCTCTCCACCCCCTGCTCAGCCTCGCGCTAATGCACGCAGTACACTTGGTTGACAGGCTGTTATGACCGGCATATTAGTGGCTTAGCCCAGTGGGCTGTGGCCCGAGTTATCTTATCGTTATTAGGGGCTTAGCCCAATTATCTTATCGTTATTAGGTTCGTTTTCTTAGGAGTCAAGTAAACCTCTCTATATAAAGAGAGGAGATGTATCAATCTAATCAAGCAAGAAGCAATCAGTATTTGCTCGGCTTCCCTTAGGGAGCCGGGAGACCTAACCCTAGCCGCCTCTTGCGCCGCTGCCGCCTCTTCTCCACCACGCAAGGACGGCGCCCAGCAGCCGTCCGCCGCGCCCTCGACCTCGTCTTTCTCCATCTTTTCCCTACAATCTTCGCCCTAGAACCGGTAGAACCCTAGCTCCTAACACCTTGGTATCAGAGCTTAGTTCCGATCATGTCTTCACCGCCGCCCATCCCATCGCTTCCGCTGCCGACCGGTTACGCAGGTTATAGGGATGAGGTGGTGGACGAGGGCTGGAGCGAGCGCGCCGGCGAGTGGGCGCCGTCGCGGCTAGGGTTAGGGCCGACGGCGGTTGGCTGTTGTCAGCTAGGGTTTTGGCTCCTCAGGGAGCCGGGCAACAGAAGATTATAATATCTTTATTGCTTGATCTCAAACGATGTCTTACAACTAGTATTTATAACTTTAGCCTAAGATAACTTGCCTAAAATAACTTGCCTAAGATAACTTATGGGTCAAGCCCCTAATACTAATGCCCGGTGGGACTGTTCCTGGTATAGACCAAACCAGTCATAACATCTCTCCCCGCCTGCGCAAACAGCTCGTCCTCGAGCTGAAAGTCTGGATAGTGTTGGCGGAATTCTTCACGCTGCTCCCAAGTAGCCTCCTCCTCCGGAAGGCCTGCCCACTGAACGAGGATGAACCAGACGCCACGACGGAGCTGCGCCTGCAATACCTTTGCCGGCTCTGGAAGAATGCGACCATTGGCAATGGGAGGAAGCGCCGGTGTAGCCGCCGGTGGCTCGCCACGGAAAGGTTTGAGCAGCCCCACATGGAAGACGTCGTGGATGCGAGCGCGGGCTGGAAGCTGAAGATGATAGGCCACCTTCCCAATGCGCTCCAAGATAGGGAAGGGCCCGGCGTAGCGAGGGCCGAGCTTGCGCTTCGTGTGCGGGTCGAGTGACTGCGTAGAGCGGTGGAGAAGACGCAGCCACACCAAATCACCCACCGCGAACTCCGCCTCGCGATGATGATCGTCATAGTAGTGCTTGGCCAGATGCTGGGCCTGAAGGAGACGCTGACGAATCTCAGCAAGCATCTCGTCATGAGTGCGGATGAGGTCACCCGCAACCTCCGTCCGAGCTGTCTCCAGATCCACCGGAAGTATAGGCGGGGGTGGTCGACCATAGACCACCTCAAATGGCGTAGCGCGCAGGGCGGAGTGATAAGAGGTGTTGTAGCAGTACTCCGCCCAAGAGAGCCAGTCCACCCAAGCGCGAGGCCGATCACCTGTCACACAACGCAAATACATGGCAATGACCTTGTTAACCACCTCGGACTGACCGTCTGTCTGAGGATGGAACGCCGTACTCAGGTGGAGCTGGACACCCGCCATCCTGAAGAGGTCGAATTCTAAACTTGTAATTTCAAGTCTATATTAACCGCTTCACCAAATATACAGTTTATGATTGAACTGTTTTCTTTTGAGAGACTTGCCTGAACATTACGGGTGCAGTACATTGTCCCTTTTCAGTTTGTTTCTATACAAATTTGGGACTTTCATTGTACTGCTCTTATCATTACATAAATGCATCTTATGAGGTTTTGGGGGATGCAGGGTGGAGAATCAGACCAAGGAGGACAAGTTGCAGGTGGCGGTGTCGCCTCAGATCTGGTGCACTGCGCACCGTGATTGGATGCTAAATAATGTCCATTCAGTTTGGTTATTTGCATCAAATTAGGAACCAATGTATAAAGTTTCTTCAACTGATATATAAATGAAGAATAAAATATAAGCAATTTTTTTAACTGTCCTGCTTTTATAAAAAGCAAAATTTCCAGCGTCGACATGATCTCTATTGTATTGTCTCAGCCCATGATCTCTACTGTATTTGCCAACATCATGTCCAGCCGTAGTGAATAAAAAAAAATCAAACAATATAGATAACAATCTCAAGAAGGGAAGGGGGCTTATCATGTTGACTTGGACGGATAGTTTGCTGCTAGTTGGCCGAAAAGCTCTTGCTGGAAATTGAAATCAAAGGGAGTAAAGAAGGAGATGGATTTGGGGATGCACACCTTGCAAACGATCTGGCTGGACTATGACTTCATTGTATAGTTCGATGCCACGCTGACGAGGTCACTCCGCTGGCTTCTTCCGATGCAGTGGAAATGGCCGGCCCAGCATCGCCTCTCCCGCTCGCGGGTCCTTGTCTCCAGTGCCAATGCTTGACCTCCAACTATCTCCTCGCAACGCCCCCCTCCCTCCTCGATCTCCTCTACCCTCCTTCGTCTTACATTTCTTTTTAAGGATACCCTGTCTTAATTAAGGAGAGGGTTCCATGGAGAATAAAATAGGGAGCTAACACTAATAAGATGGACATTTTTTTTGAAATCCCATTAAGATGTTCTTTGTACCTGGTGAACCCATATCTTTAGGATATAATTGACAAATTAAGAACAGGGTGTATGAGAGGACATACTCTGCATACCTCGAAGAAGCTGCAGTGTAGTTGCACTTTCATTCTGGTTGCACATTTTGATGACATGAACAACCTCCTGATGCTAGCGTTAACAGTGCCACAATGAATTATATATTTTCTTCTCCCTAAAGAGAATCACCACCAGTCAGGACGTCTGTATAGAGTTGAGTTGGGTCAGAAATCACAGGAAGTCTGTACAGATTACAATATTATTATTGGATCAATGAAATTCAGTTACTAAAGTATGAAAACTCCGGTTCAAATTTCTTCGATATTGACATCATAGATTACAAAAGGAGCTCTTGGGAAAATTCAGTCATAACTAAAGAAGAGATCTCAATACAGAAACGAACCTTAGTGTCTTTGGACAGATTCTTAATGCAGGAATCAATCTCTTCCCATCTCTTCTCTCAAACGATGATCTAAGAAATATGAGCACTTGTACATCCCATAAAGAGATGGAAAGGAGGGGAGGGGGCGTTCAAAAGGGACCCACCAGTACAAACCACAACCAGATCTGGGCTCTGACGGGGAAAGAAGACACGGCATCCACGAAAGAAAGGAGGTGGAAACAGAAAGGGCTCCTCGTCGCTGCCGCTGCCGCTGCAAGGAACTTCGTTCATACTCTCCTCTACTACCACGGGAGTCTGGCGTGAGATTGGATGGCGCCGAAGGACTGCAGGAGCGACGACTTTGGTGAGGTTAGAGCGAAAGGGACGGGGACGAACAGCAGCCACGGGGATGAGGGTGGAGAGACCCTTCGGTAGGGTTTGAGGCCCAGTAGGCCAGTAGGCCCAATTGAATGTGAGACACTCAAAAAAGCCACCGGAGCAGCGGCCCGAAAAGGCCAGCGCAGCCTGACGCACGAGTTAGCCTACGGACAAGATTTAGGCGGGACTAACAGCGAATCCGACGGCTAAAAATGACTAAAAGTGACGATCTAACGGCTAGAAATGCTGATAGCCTGAGAGGGCTGGAAGGGTGCTCAGTTTTAATATATCTATATTTGGTTGTTTGCAGTATGCCTTGTTTATTTCAGTTGTTCACAATGCGATGCTCTGTATGTGCAGTTATCTACTGTGTAGTACATTTCATCAATCCAATTTTAAACATACGGATAGGAATGCATATATTTGCTTGCTGTTAAGCCTGTTATAGCTAGCATATGCCTCTTTTAAAGTTTTTTGATTGTTCTGTTGTTTGTAGTTAGCATATGTCCAGTTTCAAATGCTATCTTTGGTTGTTATAGTATGCCTTGTTTATTCCAGTTATTCACAATGTGATGTTCTATATGTGCAAGTATGAACTGTGCAGTTCAATTTCATCAGTACCAGTTTCAACAATACCACTATGGCCCTGTTTGTTTCGGATTCTGGGACCAGATTCAGCTTTGCCAGTGAAGCCGAATCTGGAATCCGAAACAAACAACTATTTGGAATCAGCTTTGCCAGTGAACCTGAATCTGGATTTGGGTCATTTTTAGTGCAATTTCCTGAAGCACCTCAAAGTGTACTTCGGTGGTGAAGCTGACTCGCAGAAACAGCTGTTCCACTGAAGCGAATCCATAGGTGATTAAAATCCAAGCGAAGCTGAAACAAACATGGCATGAATGACTACATTTGGTTGCTCCATCTTTCCATTTTTATTTAACAATAACCAGTGTACTTAGACCGGCACAATACCAGTTTGAATGACTATGTTTGCTTGTTGTTAAATGTTAGGCCTGTTGCAGTTAACACACCTTTTCACTTGTTTTGCTTTACTAGCATGCTTAAACCTACACACTGAAGCTTCTTTTGGAGATTATTTTGTCTGCCATGGATAATTTTGCTTGATGTTTAGCCTGTTGTGCTTAACATGCTTCTCGATGTCCCTACACGGGACAATTTTGGGAATGACTACTGTTTTCCATCGAGGTTAGTTTCATCCCATGGCTTATATATGCTCACTTTTCAGGATATCGGTAGCTGGTAGCATATAGGCCGGGGGCTAATAAGGGACTAATCGGTGAATCTGACTTTTAACTGAATATATCTGCAACCCATTTATCGTTAGGTTAACTAGGGCCATATGTAATATATCTGAGGCTACATAGCAACATGCACTATACTTAATGTCTACATATGCAATCCTAGGCTACATAGGAACAAGGAAGAGTGTTACCTTAGTGTTCTGATGATGTCTAGATACACGTAGAAGAGAAGTAGCAGCAACAACAACAATGATAACAACAACAACAACAACAACAACAACAACAACAACAAGAACAATAACAACAACAACAACAACAACAACAACAACAACAACAACAACATAGCCCTGTTTGGATACTCAACTTAGCTTAGAGGTTATAGTTTCTAGCTCATGACTCACCCTGAACTAACTCCATCGAAAGAGGTGTTTGGATGACAGGATTAGATACTTAGATTGACAATAAATTCACTAGGAGAACTAGCTCCAATTAGCACCTCTTGGGTTGGATAGTTTTTTTTGGGTGGGTTATAGATGCAACTATCTCAAACTAGCCCTCATGTTTAAATATACTTTAGGGCTATTTGAGCCCGAACTAGCTCAAACTAACTCTAACCCATGGATACAGCAGCAGTTAATCAACCGATAATTTGTACGAATCCAATAAACTCCTTCCGACCCATAGTATAAGATGTTAATTCAACTAATATGTGAGTATATTGTATGCTATAAGATATTATATAAGAGTGTTGTACTACATCATTGTGCAATTGATGTTTATCTTCTAATATTAACTTGGAGATTTTAGGTACATATGTCATTGGTAAAGATCCGCGCATCGACCCTTTCTGTGTATGGGGAAATGAGATATCGATGAACCAGCATCAAGTGAGGAAGCTGATAAAGATTGTTAGTAAAATGGGTCAAAAGATGGCAATTAAACTATTTGTTTACACTTTATCCAATACAACAGCGAACTGCAGGATGGTAAGTAAGAACTTTGCAGCTGCTACCTCTTGAGCACTGCGTTGGATTTCCCCGAAGAGGAGAGGATGATGCAGCAAAGTAGCGTAAGTATTTCCCTCAGTTTTTGAGAACCAAGGTATCTATCCAGTAGGAGACCACGCACAAGTCCCTCATACCTATACAAAGCGATAGCTACTCGCAACCAACGCGATTAGGGGTTGTCAATCCCTTCATGGTCACTTACGAGAGTGAGATCTGATAGAGATGATAAATAATATTTTTGGTATTTTTGATAGATAGATGCAAAGTAAAAAGTAAAAGGCAAAGTAAAAACAAAGCAAGTAATAAAGCAATAGAGATTGATATGATGAGAATAGACCCGGGGGCCATAGGTTTCACTAGTGGCTTCTCTCAAGAGCATAAGTATTCTACGGTGGGTGAACAAATTACTGTTGAGCAATTGACAGAATTGAGCATAGTTATGAGTATATCTAGGCAATGATCATGTATATAGGCATCACGTCCGAGACAAGTAGATCGAAACAATTCTACATCTACTACTATTACTCCACTCATCGACCGCTATCCAGCATGCATCTAGAGTATTAAGTTAAAATCAAAGTAACGCCTTAAGTAAGATGACATGATGTAGAGGGATAAATTCATGCAATATGATAAAAATCCCATCTTGTTATCCTCGATGGCAACAATACAATACGTGCCTTGCTGCCCCTTCCGTCACTGGGAAAGGTCATTGCAAGATTGAACCCAAAGCTAAGCACTTATCCCATTGCAAGAACTACCAATCTAGTTGGCCAAACCAAAAAGGATAATTCAAAGAGACTTGCAAAGATAACTCAATCATACATAAAAGAATTCAGAGAAGATTCAAATATTTTCCATAGATAATACTGGATCATAAACCCACAATTCATCGGTCTCAACAAACACACCACAAAAAGAAGATTACATCGAATAGATCTCCACGAGAGAGGGGGAGAACATTGTATTGAGATCCAAAAAGAGAGAAGAATCCATCTAGCTACTAGCTATGGACCCGAAGGTCTGAAGTAAACTACTCACACTTCATCGTAGGGCTATGGTGTTGATGTAGAAGCCCTCCATGGTTGATGCTCCCTCCGACGGAGCTCCAGAACAGGCCCCATGATGGGATCTCGTGGATACAGAAGGTTGCGGCGGTGGAATTAGGTTTTTGGCTCCTGTTCTGATCGTTTGGGGATACGTAGGTATATATAGGAGGAAGGAGTACGTCGGTGGAGCAACAGGGGGCCCACGAGGTAGGGAGGCGCGCCCAGGGGGAGGGGGCGCCCTCTACCCTCGTGACCGCCTCTGGCACTTCTTGGAGTAGGGTCCAAGTCTCCTGGACCACGTTCGGTGAGAAAATCACGTTCCTGAAGGTTTCATTCCGTTTGGACTCCGTTTGATATTTCATTTCTTCGAAACACTGAATTAGGAAAAAAACAGCAATTCTGGGCTGGGCCTCCGGTTAATAGGTTAGTCCCAAAAATAATATAAAAGTGGAAAATAAAGCCCAATATAGTCCAAAACAGTAGATAAAGTAGCATGGAGCAATCAAAAATTATAGATACGTTGGAGACGTATCAGGCATCCCCAAGCTTAATTCCTGCTCGTCCTCGAGTAGGTAAATGATAAAAAAAGAATTTTTGATGCGGAGTGATACTTTGGCATAATTTCAATGTAAATCTTCTTAATTGTGATATGAATATTCAGATCCGAAAGATCAAGACAAAAGTTCATATTGACACAGAAATAATAATACTTCAAGCATACTAATCAAAGCAATCATGTCTTCTCAAAATAACATGGCAAAAGAAAGTTCATCCCTACAAAATCATATAGTTATGCTATGCTTCATTTTCGTCACACAAAGATGTTCCCAACTTCTATACCCCCGATGACAAGCCAAGCAATTGTTTCATACTTAAATAATCTCAAACTTTTTCAACCTTCACGCAATACATGAGCGTGAGCCATGGATATAGCACTATGGGTGGAATAGAATATGATGATGGGGATTGTGTGGAGAAGACAAAAAAGGAGAAAGTCTCACATTGACGAGGCTAATCAACGGGCTATGGAGATGCCCATCAATTGATGTCAACATGAGGAGTAGGGATTGCCATGCAACGGATGCACTAGAGCTATGAATGCTCAACAAAAGAAAACTAGTGGGTGTGCATCCAACTTGCTTGCTCAAGAAGACCTAGGGCATTTGAGGAAGCCCATCGTAGGAATATACAAGCCAATTTCTATAATGAAAGATTCCCACTAGTATAAAAAGACAACTTAATGAGACTCAGTACATGAAGAACAAGGTGCTACTTGGAAGCACAATATATGAGACTCACTACATGAAGAACAAGGTGCTACTTTGAAGCACAAGTGTGGAAAAAAGATAGTAGCATTGCCCTTTTTCCTTTTCTTTTTTTTCTTTTTTGGGCCTTCCTTTTTTTTCTTTTGGCCTTTCTTTTTTTTTCTTTTTGGGCAATGCTCTAATAATGATGATCATCACACTTCTATTGATTACAACATAAGAATTACAACTCAAAACTTAAAACAAGATATGACTCTATATGCATGCCTCCGGCGGTGTACCGGGATGGTGCAATGAATCAAGAGTGACATGTATGAAAAATAATGCATGGTGGCTTTGCCACAAATACGATGTCAACTACATGATCATGCGATGGCAATATGACAAAAGTAATGTATGTCATGATGATGATGATGGAAGTTGCATGGCAATATATCTTGGAATGGCTATGGAAATGCCATAATAGGTAGGTATGTTGGCTGTTTTGAGGAAGATATAAGGAGGTTTATGTGTGATAGAGCGTATCGTATCACGGGGTTTGGATGCACCGGCGAAGTTTGCACCAACTCTCAAGGTGGGAAAGGGCAATGCACGGTACCGAAGAGGCTAGCAAAGGCGGAAAGGTGAGAGTGCGTATAATCCATGGACTCAACATTAGTCAAAAGCACTCATATACTTATTGCAAAAATTTAGAAGTCATCAAAAATCAAGTACTACGCGCATGCTCCTAGGGGGATAGATTGATAGGAAAAGACCATCACTCGTCCCCGACCGCCACTCATAAGGATGCACAAGCCAGGTACACTTCATGTTTCAAATTTGTTACACAACTTTAACCATACGTGCATGCTATGGGACTTGCAAACTTCAACACAAGCATTCTTTGAATTCATAGTTACCCAACTAGCTTGAGTTTGATATTATCACCTCCATATCTCAAAACAATTATCAAGCATCAAACTTATCTTAGTATTCAACGCACTCAAAAGAAAGTTTCACATATCTTGAACACCAAGTATATTAACATTAAGCAAATTACCATGCTATTAACGACTCTCAAAATAATCTAAGTGAAGCATGAGAGATCAATATTTTCTTTAAAACAAATCCACCACCGTGCTCTAAAAGATCTAAGTGAAGCACTAGAGCAAAAATTATCACGCTCAAAAGATATAAGTGAAGCACTATGAGCAAAACTATCAAACTCAAAAGATATAAGTGAAGCACATAGAGTATTCTAGCAAATTCCAATTCATGTATGGCTCTCTCAAAAGTTTTACAGCAAGGATGATTGTGGTAAACTAACAAGCAAATATGCAAATAATACAAGACGCTCCAAGCAAAACACATATCATGTGGTGAATAAAAATATAGCTCCAAGTAAATTACCGATGGAAGTGGACGAAAGAGGGGATGCCTTCCGGGGCATCCCCAAGCTTTGAATTTTTTGTGTCCTTGGATTATCTTGGGGGTGCCATGGGAATCCCCAAGCTTAGGCTCTTGCCACTCCTTGTTCCATAATCCATCAAAAGAATTCACCCAAAACTTGAAAACTTCACAACACAAAACTCAACAGAAATCTCGTGAGCTCCGTTAGAGAAAGAAAACAAAAGACTACTTCAAGGTACTGTAATGAACTCATTCTTTATTTATATTGGTGTTAAACCTACTGTATTCCAACTTCTCTATGGATTATAAACTATTTTACTAACCATAGATTCATCAAAATAAGCAAACAACACCCACAAAACAGAATCTGTCAAAAACAGAACAGTCTGTAGAAATCTGTAACTAACGCAAACTTCTGGAACTCTAAAAATTCTACTAAAATAGGAAGTCCTGGAAAGTTTGTGTATTGAACAGCATCAAAAAGAATCAATGCAAAAGCACGTTCCTGTGATTTAACAAAATTATATTCGTGCATGCAAAGTTTCTGTTTTTCAGCAGAATTAAATCAACTATCATCGTAGGTTATCCTATAGGTTCTACTTGGCACAAACACTAATTAAAAGATAAAACCACATCCAAACAGAGTCTAGATGGATTATTTATTCCTAAACAGAAGGAAAAACAAAAAAAACACAAAAAAAAATTGGGTTTCCTCCCAACAAGCGCTATCGTTTAACGCCCCTAGCTAGGCATTAAAGCAAGGATAGATCTAGGTATTGCCATCTTTGGCAGGCAATCCATAAGTGGCTCTCATGATAGATTCATATGTTACTTTTATTTTATTTCTAGGGAAGTGTTCCATGCCCTTCTTTAGGGGAAATTGGAATCAAATATTCACTTCCTTCATATCAATAATTGCACCAATCGTTCTAAGGAAAGGTCTACCAAGAATAATAGGACATGAAGGATTGCAATCTATATCAAGAACGATAAAATCTACGGGCACATAATTCCTATTTGCAACAATAAGAACATCATTAATTCTTCCCATAGGCTTTTTAATAGTGGAATCCGCAAGATGCAAGTTTAGAGAGCAATCATCAAAATCACGGAAATCTAGCAAATCACATAAAGTTTTGGGAATAGTAGAGACACTAGAACCCAAATCACACAAAGCATGAAACTCATAATCTTTAATTTGATTTTAATAGTAGGTTCCCACTCATCATAGAGTTTTCTAGGGATAGAAACTTTCAACTCAAGTTTTTCTTCATAAGATTGCATCAAGGCATCAATAACGTGTTCGGTAAAGGCCTTATTTTGACTATAAGCCTGAGGAGAATCTAGCACGGATTGCAACAAGGAAATACAACCAATCAAAGAGAAATTTTCATAATTAAATTCCTTGAGATCCAAAATAGTGGGTTTAGCAACATCTAGGTTTTTATTTCTTTCAATCCCACTTTCATTTCATCATCAAGATCTAGAAACTCCGAATTCTTAGAACGCCTTCTAGGTAAAGGAAGATCATATTCAGTTTCATCAAGATTCATATTGCAAAACAAAGATTTAATGGGGGACACATCAATAACTTTTAGATCTTCATCTTGATTTTCATAGGAATTGGAAGAACACGCTTTAATAAAGGCATCTTTGGAAGCACGCATCCTAGCGGTTATTTCCTTTCACCATCAATGGAAATTCTCATGGCTTTGAGAGACTCATTGATATCATGCTTAGGAGGAATATATTTAAGCTTTAAAGAATCAATTTCAAGAGAAATTCTATCAACGTTCCTAGCCAAATCATCAACTTTAAGCAATTTCTCTTCAAGCAAAGCATTAAAATTCTTTTGTGAATTCATAAAATCTTTAACATTACTCTCAAATTCAGAGGGCATCTTATTAAAATTTCCATAAGAGTTGTTGTAGGAATTTCCATAATTATTAGAAGGGTTACTAGTATAAGGCCTAGGATTAAAATTCCCTCTATAAGCGTTGTTTCCAAAACTATTCCTACCAACAAAATTCACATCCATAGATTCATTATTATTCTCAAGCAAAGTAGACAAAGGAATATCATTGGGATCACTAGGAGTATTTTTAGGAGCAAACATCTTCATAAGTTCATCCATCTTTTCACTCAAAACATTGATTTCTTCTATAGCATGCACTTTTTTACTAGAAGATCTTTCGGTGTGCCATTGAGAATAATTAGCCATAATATTATCAAGCAATTTTGTAGCATCTCCTAACGTAATTTCCATAAACGTGCCTCCCGCGGCCGAATCTAAAAGATTTCTAGAAGGAAAATTCAATCCGACATAAAACTTTTGTATGATCATCCATAAATTCAAACCATGAGTAGGGCAATTGCGAAGCATTAATTTCATTCTTTCCCAATATTGGGCAACTTGCTCATGATCAAGTTGTTTAAAATTCATAATATCGTTCCTAAGAGTGATAATCTTAGCGGGAGGAAAATACTTAGAGATAAAAGCATCTTTGCACTTGTTCCAAGAATCAATACTATTTTTTAGGCAAAGACAAAAACCAAACTTTAGCACGATCTCTAAGTGAAAACGGAAATAACTTCAATTTGACAATATTGTTATCCGTATCTTTCTTCTTTTGCATATCACACAAATCAACAAAATTGTTTAGATGAGTAGCGGCATCTTCACTAGGAAGGCCGGCGAATTGATCTTTCATAACAAGATTCAACAAAGCGGTATTGATTTCACAAGACTCATCATTATTAAGTGGAGCAATCGGAGTACTAAGGAAATCATTATTATTGGTATTCGAGAAGTCACACAGTTTGGTATTATCTTGCGCCATGGCAACAAGTAATCCAACACACAAGCAAACAGAAAGGCAACAGGAAAAAGGCAAACGGGAAAGAGAGGAAGAGATTGGGAAAGAGAGGGCGAATAAAACGGCAAGGGTGAAGTGGGGGAGAGGAAAACGAGAGACAAATGGCAAATAATGTAATGCGAGAGATAGGGATTGCGATGGGTACTTGGTATAGTTGACTTGCTTGCATGAGCCTCCCCGGCAACGGCGCCATAAATTCTTCTTGTACCTCTTGAGCACTGCGTTGGATTTCCCCGAAGAGGAGAGGATGATGCAGCAAAGTAGCGTAAGTATTTCCCCCAATTTTTGAGAACCAAGGTATCAATACAGTAGGAGACCATGCACAAGTCCCTCGTACCTACACAAAATGATAACTACTCGAAACCAATGCGATTAGGGGTTGTCAATCCCTTCACCGTCACTAACGAGAGTGAGATCTGATAGAGATGATAAATAATATTTTTGGTATTTTTGATAGATACATGCAAAGTAAAAAGTAAAAGGCAAAGTAAAAACAAAGCAAGTAATAAAGCGATAGAGATTGATATGATGAGAATAGACCCCGGGGCCATAGGTATCACTAGTGGCTTCCCTCAAGAGCATAAGTATTCTACGGTGGGTGAACAAATTACTATTGAGCAATTGACAGAAAGCATAGTTATGAGTATATCTAGGCAATGATCATGTATATAGGCATCACGTCCGAGACAAGTAGATCGAAACGATTCTACATCTACTACTATTACTCCACTCATCGACCGCTATCCAGCATGCATCTAGAGTATTAAGTTAAAAATAGAGTAACGCCTTAAGCAAGATGACATGATGTAGAGGGATAAATTCATGCAATATGATAAAAATCCCATCTTGTTATCCTCGATGGCAACAATACAATACGTGCCTTGCTGCCCCTTCTGTCACTGGGAAAGGTCATCGCAAGATTGAACCCAAAGCTAAGCACTTCTCCCATTGCAAGAACTACCAATCTAGTTGGCCAAACCAAAAAGGATAATTCAAAGAGACTTGCAAAGATAATTCAATCATACATAAAAGAATTCAGAGAAGATTCAAATATTTTCCATAGATAATACTGGATCATAAACCCACAATTCATCGATCTCAACAAACACACCGGAAAAAGAAGATTACATCGAATAGATCTCCACGAGAGAGGGGGAGAACATTGTATTGAGATCCAAAAGCCATCTAGCTACTAGCGATGGACCCGAAGGTCTGAAGTAAACTACTCACACTTCATCAGAGGGGCTATGGTGTTGATGTAGAAGCCCTCCGTGGTGGATGCCCCCTTCGGCGGAGCTCCAGAACAGGCCCCAAGATGGGATCTCGTGGATACAGAAGGTTGCGGCGGTGGAATTAGGTTTTTGGCTCCTGTTTTGATTGTTTGGGGATACGTAGGTATATATAGGAGGAAGGAGTACGTCGGTGGAGCAACAGGGGGCCCATGAGGTAGGGGGCACCCAGGGGGCCTCCACCATCGTGACCGCCTCTGGCACTTCTTGGAGTAGGGTCCAAGTCTCCTGGATCATGTTCGGTGAGAAAATCACGTTCCCGAAGGTTTCATTCCGTTTGGACTCCGTTTGATATTCCGTTTCTTCGAAACACTGAAATAGGCAAAAACAACATTTCTGGGCTGGGCCTCCGGTTAATAGGTTAGTCCCAAAAATAATATAAAAGTGGAAAATAAAGCCCAATATAGTCCAAAACAGTAGATAAAATAGCATGGAGCAATCAAAAATTATAGATACGTTGGAGACGTATCAGCAGCCTTCTTTTTACTTCGCATAATGAGTTGTGTTAGATGACAATGTGTGAATCTTTTTTCCTTTGCAGTGGTTCCCAAAGCAGTTTACTAAAGATTACCTCTGAAATTACATGATTGGCGGGCATGCAAAGGTTATATTTCTACCGGAACACAATGATTATCTAGATGTTTCCATGAAGACCGTGAAGGGTGGGCGGTCGACCATCACAAGGGGTTGGACTAGAGTCGTGCGTGCCTTCTGCATGGAGGAGGGCACAATATGGGCATTCCACTTCACCTTGTTCAGCAGCCAGAATGTATTTCACCTCTTTCTTTACCATCTTTAATAGTACAAGTATACAACTGTGGTTCATCATTCTTTATTTGGTTCTTATGTAATTCTTGATGTGTACATATGAATCGAATAATTCATTGGTTGTCTGAACCTGATGGATATGAATAAAGTTATAGCATACATTCAATTTCAATTTCAATTTGAATTTCAAATTCAAATTCAAATTCAACTTGATATAACAGCAATTAAATTGCGGTGAAATTATGCTCTCCAGGTTGTTACAGCACACACGGTTGGTAAAATACAAACGTTTGTGATATACACCATAATCCGAGATGGTTCACAGAGAGGAAACATGTGCAAGCGTGCACACAGTTGCCTTTTGCAAAGCGTGTGTGATGTCAGACAATATCGCAAACGGTGCTGGAAAACTAACCGTTTGCGATAGTTGCCTTATCGTACACGATTGGCAACCATGAACTGTTTCTGATGAAGTATGCATCGTAAACGTTGCACCACAGAATAGTGTGTGCGATAGTTGCCTTATCATACACGATTCGCAACCATGAACTATTTCTGATGAAGTATGCATCGTAAATGTTGCACCACAGAATAGCATGTGCGATAGTTGTCTTGTACGACGATGTTACAACGGTCTGACGTTTCGTAATCCTATTCGACACTCATACGATGATTAGCTTGTCGCATACGGTTTGTGAAAAGCGAATGTGTGTGATTGTATGCTTATCATACACGTTCTATAATAGTGAACCGTTTGTGATGGGTCGGGCATCGTAAACATAGCACCACAGAATACTGACTGCGATGGCAATGCGACCACAAATGAAAAGGAGTACTGTAGGGTCCCTATCCCCGACGGTTTCTGGGTCGTGTGGGAAGGACCCCCTAATCGCCCACACTCACTAGGTGAGGGTTCCAAATGCCGTCGCGGAAAGGGGTTTTAAACCATTTGTATATCACTGATGCGTACCAGTGATCCTTATATCTCAAAATAATCATTAGGAATCAAACTTCTCATAGCATTCAATGCACTTTATATGAAAGTTTTATTATATCCCTCTTCCATGCCAATCATATTAGGACTAAATTCATAACCTAAGCAAATTACCATGATGTTTAAGACTCTCAAAATAATACAATTGAAGCATGAGAGTTCATCAATTTCTTCAAAATAAAACCACCGCCGTGCTCTAAAAATATATAAGTGAAGCACTAGAGCAAATGACAAACTACTCCAAAAGATATAAATGAAGATCAATGAGTAGTCGAATAATTATGTAACTATGTGAAGACTCTCTAACATTTAAGATTTTCATATCTTGGGATATTATTCAAACAACAAGCAAAACAAAATAAAATAAAATGATGCTCCAAGAAAAACACATATCATGTGGTGAATAAAAATATAGCTCCAAGTAAGGTTACTGACGAACGAAGACGAAAGAGGGGATGCCATCTGGGGCATCCCCAGGCTTAGGCTCGTGGTTGTCCCTGAATATTACCTTGGGGTGCCTTGGGCACCCTCAAGCTTAGGCTCTTGCCACTCCTTATTCCGTAGTCCATCGAAACTTCACCCAAAACTTGAAAACTTCACAACCCAAAACTCAACAGAAAACTCGTAAGCTCCGTTAGTATAACAAAGCAAATCACCACTAAGGTACTGTTATGAACTCATTCCAATTTCATATTTGTGTTATATCTACTGGATTCCAACTTCTCCATGGTTCATACCCTCCGATACTACTCATAGATTCATCAAAATAAGCAAACAAAACAATGAAAACAGAATCTGTCAAAAACAGAACAATCTGTAGTAATCTAGAAACTTCGTATACTTCTATAAGTCCAAAAATTCTGAACAGTTAGACAATCTAGGCAATTTGTATATAAATCATGTGTCAAAAATTCAGATCAAAAGTGAGTTCCATTGATTTTTGAAAATTCCTGGACTGAGCGCAAAAGTTTCTGTTTTTTGCACATAATCAAGTCAACTATCATCCACACTATCCCAAAGGCTTTACTTGGCACTTTATTGAAACAAAAGCTATAGAACATGATTACTACAGTAGCTTAATCATGTGAACACACAAAAACAGTATGGGTAAATATTGGGTTGTCTCCCAACAAGAGCTTTTCTTTAATGCCTTTCTAGCTAGGCATGATGATTTCAATGAAGCTCACATAAAAGATAAGGATTGAAACACAAAGAGAGCATCATGAAGAATATGAGTAGACCATTTAAGTCTAACCCCACTTTCCTATGCATAGGGATTTGTGAGCAAACAATTTATGGGAACAAGAATCAACTAGCATAGGAAGGGAAAACAAGCAAAACTTCAAGATTTTCAACACATAGAGAGGAAACTTGATATTATTGCAACTCCTACAAGCATATGTTCCTCTCTCATAATAATTTTCAGTAGCATCATGAATGAATTGAATAATATAACTATCACATGAGGCATTATTTTCATGATGCACAAGCATAAATTTTTATTACTCTCCACGTAAGAAAAATTCTTCTCATGAATAGTAGTGAGAGCAAACTCAACAAAATAACTATCATGCGAGGCATAATCCAATTGAAAATTAAAATCAAGATGACAAGTTTCATGGTTATCATTATTCTTTGTAGCATACATGTCATCACAATAATCATCATAGATTGCAAACTTGTTGTCATAGTCAATTGAAACCTCTTCCAAGATAGTGGATTCATCACTAAATAAAGTCATGACCTCTCCAAATCCACTTTTATCAATATTGTGAAAAGATTCAACACCCTCCAAAATAGTGGGATCATTACCTAGAGTTGACACTCTTCCAAACCCACATTCATCAATATAATCATCATAAATAGGAGGCATGCTATTATCATAATAAATTTTCTCATCAAAACATGGGGGACTAAAAATACCATCTTCATCAAACATAGCATCCCCAAGCTTATGCCTTTGCATATCATTAGCATCATGGATATTCAAAGAATTCATACTGACAACATTGCAATCATGCTCATCATTCAAGTATTGTATGCCAAACATTTTATTGCATTGTTCCTCTTGCAATTGAGCATAATTATCGGAATCCTTATTTTCATGAAAGACATTAAAAAGATGAAGCATATGAGGCAACCTCAGTTCCATTTTTTTTGTAGTTTTTCTTTTATAGACTAAACTAGTGATAAAACAAGAAACTAAAAGATTCAATTGCAATATCTAAAGATATACCTTCAAACACTAACCTCCCCAGCAACGGCACCAGAAAATAGCTTGATATCTACTATGCAACCTTCTTCTTGTAGACTTGTGTTCGGCCTCCAACGCAGAGTTTTGTAGGACAGTAGCAAATTTTCCTCAACTGGATGGCCTAAGGTTTATCAATGCGTGGGAGGCGTAGGATGAAGATGGTGTCTCTCAAACAACCCTGCAACCAAATAACAAAGAGACTCTTGTATCCCCAACACTCCCAATACAATGGTAAACTGTATAGCTGCACTAGTTTGGTGAAGAGATGGTGATACAAGTGTAATATGGATGGAAGATATAGGTTTTTGCAATCTGAAATTATAAAAATAGCAAGGTAACTAGTAACAAAAGTGAGCAAAAACGGTATTGCAATGCTTGGAAACAAGGCCTAGGGTTCATACTTTCACTAGTGCAAGTTCTCTCAACAATGATAACATAGTTGGATCATATAACAAGCCCTCAACATGCAACAAAGAATCACTCCGAAGTTTCTATGGGAGGACGTAGGATTAAAACATGCATCAACCCCCATGCATAGATTACCCCAATGTCACCTCGGGAATCCGCGAGTTGACTGCCAAAACATACATCAAGTGAATCAACAGAACATCCCATTGTCACCACAGATATCCCATCGCAAGACATGCATCAAGTGTTCTCAAATCCAATACTCAATCCAACATAATGAAACCTCAAAGAGCAAGACTCAATTCATCACAAGAAGATAGAGGGAAGAGCACCATAAGGTCCAACTATAGTAACAAAGCTCGCGGCACATCAAAATCGTGCCAAATCAAGAACACGAGGGAGAGAGATCAAACACATAGCTACTGGTACATACCCTTAGCCCCAAGGGTGAACTACTCCCTCCTCGTCATGGAGACCACCAGGATGATGAATATGGCCATCGATGATGGTTTCCCTCTCCGGCAGGGTGTCGGAACAGACTCTCGATTGGTTTTTCGTGGCTACAGAGGCTTGCGACGGTGGAACTTCTGATCTAGGTTTCTTTCTGGGTCTTTTCTCTATTTATAGGATTTTTTCGCGTTGCGAACAATTCAAGGGGGTCCACGAGGCAACGACAAGGCAGGGGGCGCGCCCTAGGGGGGGTGGGGGTGCCCCCACCCTTGCGGATGCATCGTGGCTCCTCTGGTCCATCTTCGATACTTTGTGGGCTTCTTTTGGTCCATAAAAATCATCATAAAGTTTCATCTCGTTTGGACTCCATTTGATATTCCTTTTCTGCAAAACTTAAAAACAAGGGGGAAATAGAAATTGGCACTGGGCTCTAGGTTAATAGGTTAGACCCAAAAATAATATAAAATAGCATATTAATGCATATAAAACATCCAAAACAGATAATATAATAGCATGGAACAACAAAAAATTATAGATACGTTGGAGAAGTATCAAGCACCGCCAAGCTTAATTCCTGCTCGTCCTCGAGTAGGTAAATGATAAAAACAGAATTTTTGATATGGAATGCTACCTAACATATTTATCCATGTAATTTTCTTTATTGTGGCATGAATGTTCAGGTCCATAAGATTCAAAGCAAAAGTTTAATATTGACATAAAAACAATAATACTTCAAGCATACTAATAAAGCAATCAGTCTTCTCAAAATAAAATGGCCAAAGAAGGCTATCCCTACAAAATCATATAGTCTGGCTATGCTCCATCTTCATCACACAAAGTATTCAAATCATGCACAACCTCGATGAGTAGCCAAGCAATTGTTTCATACTTTTTATGTTCTCAAACTTTTTCAACTTTCACGCAATACATGAGCGTGAGCCATGGACATAACACTATAGGTGGAATAGAATATGGTGGTAGTGGAGAAGACAAAAATAAGGAGATAGTCTCACATCAACTAGGCGTATCAACAGGCTATGGAGATGCCCATCAATAGATATCAATATGAGTGAGTAGGGATTGCCATGCAACAGATGCACTAGAGCTATAGGTTTATGAAAGCTCAAAAAGAAACTGCATCCAACTTGCTTGCTCATGAAGACCTAGGGCATTTGAGGAAGCCCATCTGTAACGCCCCGGATGTAACTTTCCATTATTGTAACTCCAACTCTTGCCATTTCCGGCTATGTGATATGTTATTTCCTCCGTGGTTGGGTTTTTGTCTTTTGTTTTGCATTTTGTTCATGTCATGCATCTCATCTCCTATCATCATCTGCATTGCATCTGCATGTTTTCATAAAACTCGTAGTCGTTCGTGGTTGTCACGTCCCCCCTTTATTTCGTTGACCGTTCTGAGACCAACCTTGTTCTTCGTTTTCCCTCTTGCCTAAACCGGAGCCTCTCTGCACAACCACAGACCCCCTCGCGAGTTTGTCCGAAACTTACCCGAATCCGAATTGGTCTATCGTTACCAATGGGTCCGGATCATACCCATTCATCCCTAATATATCTTCGGTTTCTCATTTGAACACCCTAACCTATTTTTTTATCGACTGTCCGATTGCGATCAGAGGGACGAGGTAGCCCGAAACCTCTCCTCACATCCTATATAATCAGATCAAACCCTAGCCCCTGCTGTCTCATCCACCCTTTCCCATCGTGCCGCCGCCAGCCAACAAACCTCCCCCCGTCTTCCTCGGGATCCTCCCAGATCCACCCAACCGGATCGCTCCGACCAGATCCCTTGATTTCCGCCGCCACCCAATTACAGCAAGCCACCACCTTCTTCTCCTCATCTCTGCAGCGAACCCAACCAGCCCCCCTCAATCACTAGTGCAGAACCGGGCATTAGCACCGGTTCGTAAGGCCCTATAGTGTCGGTTACGTAACCGACACTAATTTGTGGTCACTAAAGCCCCCCCCTTTAGTACCGGTTCAGCACGAATAGGTGCTAAAGGGCAACCACGTGGCACGAGCCAGCTCCGGGGACCTGGAGCCCTTTAGTACCGGTTGGTAAGACCAACCGGTACTATAAGGTTTGGGGTTTTTTTAGTTTTATGATTTCTTTTTCATTTAATTTTGTGTTTCCATTTTAATTCTTTTTCGTTTGCTGGTATTTTACGATACTACACATTGTACACGTTATGCATATATAGAATTACTAGTACAACCAATCATGCATATATATATCACATCAATGTCTCACAAATTAAACCACCATATTAATTAATTCACACATACACACATGTATAGCTATATACAATTTCTCCTACATATGAATGTTTCCTTCGGAGCCAGTGGCATTAGCCTAATTGGTGCCTTCGGAGCACGATGACAATTGAAAGTGGTTTTCATGGGGGCGGTAGCGGGTAATAGAATTCTCCATTCGGATTTATGACCTGGTCGAGCAAAAATCCCGCTATTTCCTCTTGAAGTGCTTCTACGCGCTCCCTTTCTATGAGCTTCTCCCGCACCTCTTTGAACTGTTAAGAAGGAGATCAATATGCATGTGTATTAGTTGTGTGACTA
>NC_041385.1:480711434-480889720 GCF_002162155.2 Triticum dicoccoides
TATATATATATAGAATTTCTAGTAGAACCAATCATGCATATATATATATCACATCAATGTCTCACAAATTAAACCACCATATTAATTAATTCACACATACACACATGTATAGCTATATACAATTTCTCCTACATATGAATGTTGCCTTCGGAGCCAGTGGCATTAGCCTAATTGGTGCCTTCGGAGCACGATGACAATTGAAAGTGGTTTTCATGGGGCGGTAGCGGGTAATAGAATTCTCCATTCGGATTTATGACCTGGTCGAGCAAAAATCCCGCTATTTCCTCTTGAAGTGCTTCTACGCGCTCCCTTTCTATGAGCTTCTCCCGCACCTCTTTGAACTGTTAAGAAGGAGATCAATATGCATGTGTATTAGTTGTGTGACTAGATATCGATAATGGTGTAAAAATTGTGAATAGTGTTCTGACAAGCGTACCCATTGCTGTCTTTGAGATCTGCTCCTTTCGGACGCCATCATGCGAATGTTCTCGCAAAAACAGAATGCACACAGATCAGTCCCCTGCGCCTGCTTCAGGGCCTTTACGAGAATGGAATTTGATCAAATAAAAATTAATCAAGCATGATAATTAAAGAGATGGCAGCTAGCTAGCTAGCTAGTACTACTTAATTACTTACCTTGGATCGAACCCATTGAAGCTTTTGTTTCCATTCACCTTCCGTGACGCTGATGAATCTTGCCCAAGCCCTGCCCGCCGACAAAGAAAATGAATAAAGGGGTTATTAAATAGTTCATATCATGAAATGACGAACTAAATAGGCCGAGATATATAGTTAATAATGATTGAAATTACCTGTTGACTATCCCATACAAGATGTTAAAGTCAGTTTTTTTTGAGATTAGTGAGTCCAGTACTTCAACTGTTCCGGCGTCAACTTTAATGATACACAAGACCCAGTGAAATCTGCATGCACACACGTTTACATGTCTTAATTAAGTGGGCATATGTAAGCAAAAACATGTAGCTAGCTAGTAGGCAAAAACAGAGAAATTGTAGTACAAGACAGTGTGACTCACCCAAAGTGGTAAGGAAGTAGTATATCTTCATTGTATTTGAGGCGCTTCAAGAACTCTAGCATGCTGTCCTCTACTTCCTTTGCATGATGTTCATTTATCTTCCATGTGAATTCATTAACGGTGTTTGGGTCAATGAACCCAATGCCAAAGCGTCCACCTTTTCTCATTTCATATATCTTCATCCTGCATAATACCACAGAAAAGAATATAGTGAGGATAATTACAGGTAATGATTGATCAAAAGGATCACTACAGCTAGCTTGAGACTTAAATTATAGAAAGAGATCACTTATAGACAATAGCAACTAACGATAGATTTGTCGAGTGCGTCCTGATTGTATAACTGAAATAGTTCTAAATACTCAACGGACCCAGCTTTCTCATGGTAGTAATGGTCCTTCTTGACATTCACCATGAGGGACACTCGATCTGAAATCTTGGTAATGTTCATGTACCATTGATGCAATTCATACATTCTCGTTGGGAGGTTCTTGACCTTGTCTGGCGCGACCAAAGGTTGGCCCCGGACATATTTCCGTTTTACTTCATCCTCTCTAAGCAAAGGCATGGGCTCGATCTCGAGGAGTTGTCCAACAATGATGTTGAGAACTTCAGCCTGCATTATATGCTCCTCCGTTATTACCACATTGCCCACCTCGGGAACATGCACTGTTTGCCCACAATAATATTGGGGGCGCGTACTGTCACCTGTTGTTGGAACAACAAGCAAGGGGATCGATTGCGCCGCCTGTTCTCCCAGCTGGGGAATGGTTTTCCCGCATTTTTTGGCAGCTGCTTCTTGTTTGCTCGATCCCGATGTAGACGTGCTCGCCTCCCTTTGTAGACGTGCTCGATTTAACTTCCTGATATGGCGCTCATAGTCTGTGTCAACAGGCTTGGAAGCTGGTGGTTGAGCCATACGAATGAAGTGGTCAATCGTTTCCTCAGGCACTTTCTCCCTTGGCGGCGGTGGCGGTTTCGGTGCAAAATGGGCTTCCACCTCGGCCTTCGATATGGCTGTGATTTCCTCCTCGGACCTGTCATAAGACCTCTACGGAAGAGGCTTGAGGCTTGGACCATATTTATATCGCTTGCCTCCGCCTGTACTTCCTATACTACCTCGACTCGTACCGCTACGCACCATAGCTGCGGGGTGTCTCTTCTGCGATTGCTGAGGCGGCGGAGATGGCTGACGGGACTGAGTTGGACGAGGAGGAGTGGCCTGAGGTTGTGCCAGACTTGGAGGAGGAGTGGACGTCTAACGCGGTGGCAGACTCGGAGGAGGAGGATTGTCCTGACACTTTGCCGGACTTGGAGGAGGAGGATTGTCCTGACACTTTGCCGGACTTGGAGGAGCGGGAGTCTGCTGACTCGGTGGCAGACTTCGACGAGGACTCGGGTGACGCGGTGTCGGTGGCCTTGGAAAGATGATGCAATACTTTTTCCATAGGATGATACGATGTTTGGCCTCTCCGAGAAAGCGCTCGCCGTCACCTCCAGCAATGTCAAGCTGTAGCCCCGAATATGGTGGGTCCACCACCTCATCAACCAAGACACGAGCATAGCCCGCTGGAATTGGGTTGCAATAGAAGGTTGCCTCGGGGGGATTTGTGAAAGCACAGCCGTCCGCCACCTTCATGGATATGTTCTTCATTTTGACGTGTAGCTCGCAGTTAGTGTTCTCCGTGATGTCATCCACGGGGTATCTACCCAGCATTGCGTCGTTCGGGACGGAACCCACGCTGCTTCTCGGCATGGATGGGCCGGTGCTATCCAATGCTGGATCATCCGCTAGCTGCTGCAGCTGCTGAGACCCCCTTTGATGGGTAAGTGAGTCGATCTGCTCCTGCTGCCACTGGAATTTGACTGCCAATTCCGCTTGACTTGCTTCTAGGCCTTGAAGGCGTTCATAGTCCCGCTTCCTCTGCTCCTCCTCCATCTTCCTCTTCTTCTCCTCCGCAATCTTCTTTCTCGCACGGGTTCTGTAGTCGTTGTTCCAGTCTGAAAACCCCTCATACCACGGCAGAGCGCCCTTGCCTTGTGTTCTTCCCGGGTGTTCAGGATTTCCCAGGGCACGCGTAAGCTCGTTGTTCTCTCTGTTGGGCTCGAACACCCCCGTTCGTGCCTCTTCTATTGCAACAAGTATCGCATCGTCAGCTCCCTTCAGACTTGCCCTCGTCGAAACATTGCCTGTCTCCCGGTCCAACTCCCCCCCCATGCGCATAGAACCAAGTCCTGACCCTGGGGGGCTAGCTCTTAGTTGCCGGAGTGACCCCTGCATCCTCCATCTCTTTTTCAGACTTATCCCACTTAGGCATTGCCACCGCATAGCCACCTGGCCCCAGCTTATGGAACTTATCCTTTTTTTCGGCATTCTTCTTGTTTATTCTCGACCGTTCCTTAGCTAATTCTGAATCCTTGAATTTCACGAAATCGTCCCAATGATCACGTTGGTTCTCCAGTGTTCCCTTGAATACTGGAGTCTTCCTTCCTCCATTGACGTACTTGTTCCATTCACCATTCTTGTAGTTCTTGAATGCAGTCGCCATCATCTTAAGAGCAGCCTCTTTGACTTTCTGCACATCTGCTTCTGTGAAATGATCTGGTAGGGTGAAATGTTCCATGAGAGTATCCCAAAGCAGATCTTTTTGATTCTTGTCGACATAAGTAACATCTGGACGTGGCTTTGCTGGCGCTCTCCATTCTTGAAGTTTGATCGGGAGTTGGTCCTTCACAAGAACTCCGCACTGATGAACGAACTTGTCCGCAATCTTCTTAGGCGCTAATGGTTTGCCAGTAGGGCCGCATGCCTCGATATTGTACTTTACGCCCGGCTTCAACTTTTTGTTCGGGCCTCGGTTCGTCCTTTTTCCTGAAGATTTGCTCGATCCAGATGGCTGAAAGAACAAAGATCGATTCGTTAATATATCTTCAAGTCATTTAAAACATGTGATGATCACCAGATGCCTGCTTATATAAATATATATACCTCGTCGGTGTTTGTTGTTTCAGGATCAACATGTTGTTCGTCATTGTCATAATCATAGTTCATGACTTCGTCGTGATCGAATATCTTATCACCCTCTCCGGTGTTGTTTAGAAATTCGCAGCCGTCATAATCTTCTTCATTCTGATTATCATCTGCCCCGCGTATCATATCGAACATGGTCTGTTCTCCCTCTCTGTCGGTATTGTCTGCCATAGCTTTTGTTTAACTAATTCAAAAGAAATATAAAACAATTTAGTATTCAAATCTCGAATAATAGATATAATCTCGAATACATCGTCCAGAATAATAGATATAATCTCGAATACATCGTCTCGAATAATATATAATATTGAATAGTACATCACTGGCTATTAGCTAATAAAGATCGAATACTATAGAAGAATCTAGGACACTCGCGGTTCCTCCGGCGCGGGCAGTGGACACCCAAAGAGAAGGAACCCTCACATGATCATAGCTGAAGTGAGATCCCCGAAGATACTGCCACGTATTGGAGAACCTGCCGCCCTCTAACGCAACCATGTAGCGATGGACGTGCTCGTCCTCCTCCCTGGCACGGCGATGTACCACCTCCGGCGGGGCCGGGTCCCTCCGCACCGAAACTGGCCCACGCGAACGCCACCAAATGAGATCAGGGTCGATGACGGGACCCACGGCCGGGTTCCTCGTCAAGCGTTGCGCCCCTCCAAGCAGCACCTCCCAGTGCCAGCCCGGCGGAGCCCAGTCCCGGACATGGGTCGGCTGGACGTCATCGCAGACGGGTCGACGGCGAGGATGCGGGCCGGGCATCGTCAAGAACAAATACTAGCTATATGCCCGCAAAAAGTAACATTTTTTTAATGATTGGATTTTGATAACTAAAATTTCTAACATTTCTATATAACTAACATTTCTATAACATTTCTAACAATGCTATATATAACTAACATTTCTATAACATTTCTAATATTTCTATAACTAAAAAACAGAAAAAAATTATAACATTTCTATATATATAACTAACATTTTTATAACTATTTCTATAACTAAAAAACAGAAAAATTTCTAACAATTCTAACTTTTTTATAACTATTTCTATAACTAAAAAACAGAAAAATTTCTAACAATTTCTAACATTTCTGACAATTCTAACAATTCTAACTATTTCTAAAAAACAGAAAAATGTCTAACAATTTCTTAAAAACAGAAAAATCTATAACTAAAAATGTATGTGTGTGTGTGCGCGCTCACCGGCCGGCGAGGCGAGAGGCGACGGGGGGCGCGCGGCGACGGGGACGGCGACGGGCGCGGCGACGACGGGACGGGGACGTACGGGCCGGGGCAGCGATGACGGGGACGGGGACGTACGGGCCGGGGCGGCGACGACGACGGGGACGGTGATGACGCGGCCGGGACGGGGCGGCGGTGACGAGGGGACAACGGGGACGGGACGACGGGGCGGCGACGACGGGGACGGGGCGGCGTCGGGGACGGCGACGGGCCAGGGTGGCGTCGAGGGATATGGAGATGGCGGGGGCGGCGGGCGACGGTGCAGAGGAGAAGAAGCAGAGGGAGAGATGAGAAACTGACGAAATTTTGAAGTGTTTTCTTATATAGAAGGCACCTTTAGTACCGGTTGGAGCCACCAACCGGTACTAAAGGTCTGTTTTGGCCAGGCTAAGCGGCGGGAAGCGACCCCTTTTAGTATCGGGTGGTGGCACAAACCGGTACTAAAGGCCCCCCCTTTAGTACCGGTTGGAGCCACGACCCGGTACTAAAGGGTGTGCGCTGCCAGGCGAGGGGCGCAGAAGTTTAGTCCCACCTTGCTAGTTTAGGAGCGCCAGGACCAGTTTATAAGCCCCGGCGCAGGCACTGCATTGAACTCCTCTCAATAGCAGGCCTTCTGGGCCTACCTCTCCCACTCTGCCTGTGGGCCTACTGGGCTTGCGGGCCTGCATCCTGGCCCAACTACAGGTTGGGTTTCTAGTCGTATGCAGGCCGCTATGGCGCAGTAGGTGGGCTTTTTTATTTTCTTATTTTTTTGATTTATTTATTTTTGTTTTATTTATTTTTGAGTTTTTTTTTCTGTATTTAGAGTTTCTTTGTGAATATTTTTGCTTTAGGTACAAAAAATTACAAACTTTCTATTAGTGCCGGTAGATTTCAAATTTGAATAGTTTAAATTTTGAATTATTTGAAATTTGTGTGAATCACTAGTTTGTGAATAACTTAACTTTGAAAAAAGTTTTTTCAGTGATTCTTTTTTCTTATGTTTAATATTAGTGTGTTTTATCATTATATTCAATTTAGTAATACTTAGGTTATTTAAAAAATGAAATGCCTTTGTAACAGTTCAGTTTTCGTCGGAAACCCTGATACTTCGAAAGAGATTGTCCATTTTGTACACGAAGTGCATCCAGTTTTTGCCGTAACCCTCTCTACTTTCTTGCACATGCTATTTGTATGAAATTATGATACCATGCCAACTTTCAACCTTTTCTGAGTTCATTTGAATTGCTTTTCAATTTCAGGGTCATTTAGTTGAAAAAAAATCAGTAAATGCATGAAAAGAATTTGTTTGCACATAAAATTTCTTCGCGTTTCAAATGCCAAAACACATAACTACCCTAACTATTACAGACACTCCCTCCTGGGTGTGAAACACAGAAGAAAGTGATGATAGTGAAGCCGATCACATCCCAGATCTTTGGGTGCGAAACTTTTTGTTCGCGTGTGTCCCTTTGCGCAGTAACCATGGAAAATCTTCATCATTTAACGGGATGCTCGGGTCAATATTCACTGTGAATGGAGCAATTTCATCAAACTTTTCATAATCTTATGACTTGTCTGTCTTGTCATCCACTCCCACGATGTTTCTCTTCCCAGAAAGAACTATGTGCCGCTTTGGCTCATCGTACGATGCATTCGCTTCCTTATCTTTTCTTTTTCTTGGCTTGGTAGACATGTCCTTCACATAGAAAACCTGTGCCACATCATTGGCTAGGTCGAATGGTTCGTCTGCATACGCAAGATTGTTGAGATCCACTGTTGTCATTCCGTACTGCGGGTCTTCCGTTACCCTGCCTCGTGTCATATTGACCCATTTGCACCAAAACAAAGGGACCTTTAAACCACGTCGATAGTCAAGTTCCCATATGTCCTGTATATAACCATAATATGTTTCCTTTCCCGTCTTGGTTTCTGCATCAAAGCAGACACCACTGTTTTGGTTGGTGCTCTTCTTATCTTGGGCGATCATGTAAAATGTATTACCATTTATCTCGTACCCTTTGAAAGTCATTATATTCGAAGATGGTAACTGGGACAGCAAGTACAGGTCATCTTCAATAGAGGTGTCATGCATGGTACGTGTCTGCAACCAGTTGGCGAAACTCCTGGTTTGTTCACGTGTAATCCAGTCATCAGACCGCTCCGGGTGTTTGGAGCGTAGCAAATTCTTGTGTTCATCCATATACGGAGCCACCAAGGTGGAATTCTGTAGAACTGTGTAGTGTGCTTCAGTGAGAGAATGTCCGTCCATACATATTATTTGTTCCCCTCCTAGCGTGCCTATTCCATCCAGTCTGCCCTTATGCCGCGATTCAGGAACACCAATCGGCTTAAGGTCAGGAATAAAGTCAATACAAAACTCAATGACCTCCTCATTTTGATGGCCCTTGGAGATGCTTCCTTCTGGCCTAGCACGGTTATGAACATATTTCTTTAAGACTCCCATGAACCTCTCAAAGGGGAACATATTGTGTAGAAATACAGGACCCAAAATGTTAATCTCTTCGCATAGGTGAACTAGGACGTGCGTCATGATGTTGAAGAAGGATGGTGGGAACACCAACTCGAAACTGACAAGACATTGCACCAAATCATGCTGTAACCTTGGTATGATTTCTGGATCGATTACCTTCTGAGAGATTGCATTGAGAAATGCACATAGCTTCACAATGGCTAATCGAACGTTTTTCGGTAGAAGCCCCCTCAATGCAACCGGAAGCAGTTGCGTCATAATCACGTGGCAGTCATGAGACTTTAGGTTCTGGAACTTTTTCTCTGCCATGTTTATTATTCCCTTTATATTCAACGAGAAGCCAGACGATACCTTAATACTGAGCAGGCATTTAAAGAAGATTTCCTTCTCTTCTTTGGTAAGAGCGTAGCTTGCATGACCCTGATGTATGTCGTCTTCTCCGTGCATACGTTGCTGGTCCTCCCGTGCCTCAGGTGTATCTTTTGTCTTCCCATACACGCCCAAGAAGCCAAGCAGGGTCACGCAAAGATTCTTCGTCACGTGCATCACGTCGATTGCGGAGCGGACCTCTAGGTCTTTCCAATATGGCAGGTCCCAAAATATAGATTTCTTCTTCCACATGGGTGCGCGTCCGTCCGCGTCCTTCGGAACAGGTTGTCCGCCAGGACCCTTTCCAAATATCACCTTCAAATCCTTGACCATATCATGTACATCAGCACCAGTACAGTGGCGAGGCTTCGTCTGGTGATCCGCCTCACCTTTGAAATGCTTGCCTTTCTTTCTTACGGGATGCCTGCTCGGAAGAAATCGACGATGTCCCAGGTACACATTCTTCTTACAACTATTCAAATATATAGTGTCGGTATCATCCAAACAGTGCGTGCATCCGCGGTATCCCTTGTTTGTCTGTCCTGAAAGGTTACTGAGAGCAGGCCAATCATTGATGGTCACGAACAACAACGCCTTGAGGTCAAATTCTTCCCCCATGTGCTCATCCCACGCACGTACACCTGTTCCATTCCACAGTTGTAAGAGTTCTTCAACTAATGGCCTTAGGTACACATCAATGTCGTTGCCGGGTTGCTTAGGGCCTTGGATGAGCACTGGCATCATAATGAACTTCCGCTTCATGCACAACCAAGGAGGAAGGTTATACAAACATAGAGTCACAGGCCAGGTGCTATGGTTGCTGCTCAGCTCCCCAAAAGGATTAATGCCATCTGCGCTTAGACCAAACCATACGCTCCTTGCGTCATCTGCAAACTCCTTCCCGTACTTTCTTTCGATTTTTCTCCACTGCGACCCGTCAGCGGGTACTCTCAACTTTCCGTCTTTCTTACGGTCTTCTCTGTGCTATCGCATCGCCTTGGCATGCTCTTTGTTTTGGAACAAACATTTCAACCGTGGTATTATAGGAGAATACCACATCACCTTGGCTGGAATCTTCTTCCTGGGGCGCTCGCCCTCGACATCACCAGGCTCATCGCGGCTGATCTTATAGCGCAATGCACCACATACCGGGCAAGCGTTCAAATCCTCGTACTCACCGCGGTAGAGGATGCAATCATTAGGGCATGCATGTATCTTTTGCACCTCTAACCCTAGAGGGCAGACAGCCTTCTTTGCTTCGTACGTACTCTCGGGCAATTCGTTGTCCTTTGGAAGCATATCCTTTATCATTACCAGCAACTTTCCAAATCCCTTGTCAGATAGACCATTCTCTGCCTTCCATTGCAGCAATTCCAGTGTGGTGCCCAGCTTTTTCTTGTCACCTACGCAATTCGGGTACAACAATTTTTTGTGATCCTCTAACATGCGCTGCAACTTCTTCTTCTCCAAATCCCTTATGCAGTTTCTCTTTGCATCGGCAATGGCCTGACCTAGATCATCAACGGGCTCATCTGATGCCTCTTCTTCAACTTCTTCCCGCATTGCCGGCTCAGCTTCTTCCCACATTACCGGCTCAGCTTCTTCCCCCATTGTTGTATCATCGTATTCAGGGAACCCATGGCCAGGATAGCTGTCGTCGTCCTCTTCTTCTTCATTGTCTTCCATCATAACCCCTCTTTCTCCGTGCTTGGTCCAAACATTATAGTGGGGCATGAAACCGGACTCAAACAGGTGGACGTGAATGGTTCTTGATGTAGAGTAATTGCGATCATTCTTACAGACAGCACATGGACAAGGCATAAAACCATCCGCCCGCTTGTTTGCCTCAGCCGCAAGCAGAAAAGTATGCACGCCCTCAACGAACTTGGGAGAGCATCGGTCATCGTACATCCATTGCCGGCTCATCTTCATTACACAACACCGAATAGACCAAATTAATACAAGTTCATACATAAAGTTCATACAACACTTAAATGCAACAAACAAATAACTCTCTAGCGGATCGCAACTAAGGTAACAATTGATCCAACAGCATAATGATACCAAGCCTCACTATCGATGGCATATTTTCTAATCTTTCTATTCTTCAAGCGCATTTTCTCCATCTTGATCTTGTGATCATCGACGACATCGGCAACATGCAACTCCAATTCCATCTTCTCCCCCTCAATTCTTTTCAATTTTTCTTTCAAGTACTCGTTTTCTCTTTCAACTAAATTTAACCTCTCGACAATAGGGTCGGTTGGAATTTCTGGTTCACATACCTCCTAGATAAAAATATCTATGTCAACTTGATGGGCATAATTTGTCATAAACACGAAATGCAACTAATAGTTTTAAAAGAGAATATACCACATCCAAATCATAACAAGGACGAGGGCCGACGGGGACGGATATCAAAACCATGGCACTATGTATAACAAACAACGTACGGGTAAGATAATTATTACATGATTAACTATATATCCAAATCACACAAACATCAATTTTTTATATAAAATTACATGAACAAGAGGCTCACCACAAGGTGGTGCCGGTGACGGGACAGTGCGGGCGATCGACGGTGGTTACGACGGAGATTTAGAAGGCACTAAGTAAACCACACCTACATATGCAAACTAAGTGTTATTTTTGACCTCAAATTGCATATAAATCAAATACTAGCACATATATATATTTCCTCCCAAATTACTAAACTCACAAATTAGTAACTATACAAAGCATGGGAAGAGCTAATCTAGCAATGAGAGTTGAAAGGACAAAGTTGCTGAGGGAGTCCTGGACTAGGGGGTGTCCGGACAGCCGGACTATCAATATCTGCCGGACTCCAAGACTACGAAGATACAAGATTGAAGACTCCGTCCCGTGTCCGGATGGGACTTTCCTTGGCGTGGAAGGCAAGCTTGGCAATATGGATATGTAGATCTCCTACCATTGTAACCGACTCTGTGTAACCCTAGCCTCCTCCGGTGTCTATATAAACCGGAGGACTTTAGTCCGTAGGACAACATACATTACAACAATCATACCATAGGCTAGCCTCTAGGGTTTAGCCTCCTTGATCTCGTGGTAGATCTACTCTTGTACTACCCATATCATCAATATTAATCAAGCAGGACGTAGGGTTTTACCTCCATCGAGAGGGCCCGAACCTGGGTAAAAACATCGTGTCCCTCATCTCCTGTTACCATCCACCTAGACGCACAGTTCGGGACCCCCTACCCGAGATCCGCCGGTTTTGACACCGACAGTTGCTAATCTTTGTGATCATTTGAATGGATGGGGGCCTTCAAATCTTGACAAATTTTGGGTAAAATTTGTGAGGAGCTCGAGGGGAAAGGGGAAGAAAAGAGGAGAAGTGAGGGGAAAGGGGAAGAACAGAGTGGCTCGGGTGGACGAAGGGTTTATGTACGTCGACCTATAGTACCGGTTCGTGGCACGAACCGGTACTAAAGGTGTTGGAGGGGGCCCAGACTGACAACATCCTGCCACCACCCTCAGTAGTACCGGTTCATGGCACGAACCGGTGCTAAAGGTTAGCCACGAACCGGTACTAATGAGAGCGGCCCGGCTAGCCATTGGAACCGGCACTAATGTGCTGCACGTTTGACCATTTTTCTACTAGTGAATCCACCACGCCCGCAGCCTCCCCGCCTTGCTGCACGATCGTGAGAGGAGATCCTAATCTGAAGCTTCCCCGTCTCCTGTGTCCTCTCGTCCCCGAGCAGGCAAGCCATCAAAGAGCTTGGCCCCTACCGTCTCTCTTCTCCTTCACTGGACCACGACCTCGCCGGCAACCAACCGTTGTGTCAGGCCGGCCCCCTGCGCCCTTGTCCCTTGTCCCTTCCCTTCACTTTCTCTCTCACCTCCCTGCTTCCTCTCTCTTTCGCAGGGAACACAGGGGCACATGGAGCTCCCTAACCATGCCTGCCTGATGCTCAAGCCACCACCGAGAACTACTGCATCGCCACTGATTCCGGTGTCCAGGACCTCCCACGCAGCCATCCAGCCCGTTCCCGGCCTCCTCGCCCCCGCGCGTCCTGCATCCTCGTCTTCCAGCAGGCCTGTGCCTCGCGCCCTTCTCCTCTCCTTCTATTTATTTTCCTCCCTCTGTATCTTCTCTAAATTTTCCCCTCTCATGGCCTTGCAGTTCCCGCCGCGGCCCTGCTCCGTTCGTCGCTGTCTCCATCAGATCCGACGAGTCCCTGCGCCCCGGCCTCGTCCCTGCCTCCAGGTCGCCGCTCCGCCGCCGGAGACCAAGCTGCCGCCGCGCCTGGCCCCTGCCTCGACCTGCTGCCAGCGTCGTGCTTCCTTTGCTTTGCCAGAACAGGAGCTCCCGCCTCCAGCGCCCTCCTGACCGCGTCCCGCAGCTGGCCCAACGCAGCCCCCTGCCAGCCTCACCTCTCCACCGACCGGGCCAAGGCCCATGGTGAGGCCACCTCCAGCACCCTCCTGTTTTTTTCGTTCTTGGGCCAGTAGTTTCGGCCCGTGTCTATTTTTTTTTCAGATCTGCGATTTTAGCTTTATCCAGAGAATGACAGCTTTTACAGAAAAGTCCCTCTAGATCATGCATTTAATAACTCACAAACCATGTATCATATGTAAATAATTTATATATGTAAAATGCTTAGTTTTTCATATAGTTTCATAATATGCTGCTTTCATCCATGTTTGAAATCTTTAAAATGCTGTTGGATTAAATTTGCTCGAATGCCATGCTAAAATGCTTTATTTCATAACTAAATAACCGTAGCTCCGAATTAAATAAACTTTATATGTATTTGGGGTGAAAAAATGCATAGATGAACATGGTGCACTTTGTTTTACTGTTTAACAATATTAAAGTATGTTTTAGGGCAGAACAGTAGCTAATTCAAAATATGGACATGAGGATTTTCCGGAATTGTTGTTTGTTGTTCCAACCTCATTTAAACTTGCCTAGATAGGTAGTTTTCATATGCTTCACCTCCTGCCATGTTTAACAACATTTAATATTGTTGTGTACCTAAGTGAGAGCGAACTAAATAACTCAAATGTGGTGTTTCATCAATATGCAACTCGTTGCATATTGAGCTCCACTTAATTTGTAGTATTGTTTGTGCACCTTGCCATGCCATGCCTCATTAAACCGGACATGCATCGTACTTGATTGTGCATCATGCCATGTTTATGTGATGGTTGTTTACCATGTTGTTTGCTTCTTTCTGGTTTGTTTCTCTCGGTAGCTTCGGTTTCGTTCCGTAGTTGTGAGGATCCATTCGACTACGTCCGTTTGTCTTCTTCTTGGACTCGTTCTTCTTCCTTGCGGGATCTCAGGCAAGATGACCATTACCCTCGATATCACTTCTATCTTTGCTTGCTAGTTGCTTCGTTCTATTGCTATGCTGCGCTACCTTTCACTTGTTTACCATGCCTCCCATATTGCCATGTCAGCCTCTAACTTTTTCACCCTTCCTAGCAAACCGTTGTTTGGCTATGTTACCGCTTTTGCTCAGCCCCTCTTATAGCGTTGCTAGTTGCAGGTGAAGTTGAAGATTGCTCCATGTTGGAACATGGTTATGTTGGGATATCACAATATCTCTTATTTAATCAATGCATCTATATACTTGGTAAAGGATGGAAGGATCGACCTTATGCCTGGTGTTTTGTTCCACTCTTGCCGCCTTAGTTTCTGTCATACCGGTGTTATGTTCCTTGATTTTGCGTTCCTTACGCGGCTGGGTGTATGGGAACCCCTTGACAGTTCACTTTGAATAAAACTCCTCCAGCAAGGCCCAACTTTGGTTTTACATTTGCCTAACAACCTATAACCTTCCCTAGGCAGGCCAACCCAAGGGTCATCTTTATTTTAACCCCCGGGCCAGTGCTTCTCTAAGTGTTGGTCCGAACCGAGCAGCCTGCAGGGCCACCTCGGGGAAACTTGAGGGCTGGTTTTACTCGTAGCTTGTCTCATCCAGTGTGCCCTGAGAACGAGATATGTGTAGCTCCTATCGGGATTTGTCGGCACATTCGAGCGGTCTTGCTGGTCTTGTTTTACCATTGCTGAAATGTCTTCTGAGACTGATCGGATCTTTTCGGGAGAAGGACTATCCTTCGTTGGTCATGAGAGCTTATAATGTGCTAAGTTGGGACACCCCTGCAGGGTATAAACTTTCGAGAGCCGTGCCCACGGTTATGTGGCAGATGGGAATTTGTTAATATCCGGTTGTAGAGAACTTGACACTTGACTTAATTAAATGCATCAACCGCGTGTGTAGCCGTGATGGTCTCTTTTCGGCGGAGTCCGGGAAGTGAACACGGTTCTTGTGTTATGGTTGTGCGTAAGTAGTTTCAGGATCACTTCTTGATCACTTGTGGCTTCATGACCATTGCGTTGCTTCTCTTCTCGCTCTTATTTGCGTATGTTAGCCACCATATTTGCTTAGTGCTTGCTGCAACTCCACCTCATTACCCTTCCTACCCATAAGCTTAAATAGTATTGATCTCGCGGGTTTTGAGATTGCTGAGTCCTCGTGACTCATAGATACTACCAAACAGTTGCAGGTGCCGATGATACCAGTGCAGGTGATGCAACCGAGCTCAGTTGGGAGTTCAATGAGGATCTTGGTAATCACTATGTTTCGTTTACTGATGATCAGTAGTGGAGCCCAGTTGGGACGATCGGGGATCTAGCATTTGGGGTTGTCTTCTTTTCTTTTTGTTCCATAGTCGGACCTACGTGTGTACTCTGAATGATGTATGAGTTATTTAAGTACTTGTGTGAAGTGGCGATTGTAAACCAGCTCTGTTTATCCCTTTCTGGTTCATTACATGGGATTGTGTGAAGATGACCCTTCTTGCGACAAAACCACAATGCAGTTATGCCTCTAAGTCGTGCTTCGACATGTGGGAGATATAGCCGCATCATGGGCGTTACACCGTCGTTGGAATATACAAGCCAAGTTCTATAATAAAAATTTCCCACTAGTATATGAAAGTGACAAAATAGGAGACTCTCTGTCATGAAGATCATGGTGCTACTTTGAAGCACAAGTGCAGAAAAAGGATAGTAACATTGCCCCTTCTCTCTTTTTCTCTCTTTTATTGGTGGGCTTCTTTGGACTCTCTTTTTTATTTTTTTCTCTTTTTATATTTTCTCCCGTCCGGAGTCGCATCCCGACTTGTGGGGGAATCATAGTCTCCATCATCCTTTCCTCACATGGAACAATGCTCTAATAATGATGACCATCACACTTTTATTTACTTACAAATCAAGAATTACAACTCGATACTTAGAACAAAATATGACTCTATATGAATGCCTCCAGCGGTGTACCGGGATGTGCAATGACTCAAGAGTGACATGTATGAAAAAATATTGAACGGTGGCTTTGCCACAAATACGATGTGAACTACATGATCATGTAAAGCAATATGACAATGATGGAGCGTGTCATAATAAACGGAACGGTGGAAAGTTGCATGGCAATATATCTCGGAATGACTATGGAAATGCCATAATAGGTAGGTATGGTAGCTGTTTTGAGGAAGGTATATGGTGGGTGTATGGTATTGGCGAAAGTTGCATGACACAAGAGAGGCTAGCAATGGTGGAAGGGTGAGAGTGTGTATAATCCATGGACTCAACATTAGTCATAAAGAACTCACATACTTATTGCAAAAATCTATTAGTTATCGAAACAAAGTCCTACGCGCGTGTGAGGGAGTCCTGGATTAAGGGGTCCTCGGACAGCCGGACTGTTGGACTATGAAGATACAAGATAGAAGACTTCCTCCCGTGTCCGTATGGGACTCTCCTTGGCGTGGAGGGCAAGCTTGGCGATTCGGATATGTAGATTCCTTTCTCTGTAACCGACTTTGTACAACCCTAGCCCCCCCTCGGTGTCTATATAAAGCGAAGGGTTTAGACTTCTAGGGTTTAGCCACAGCAATCACAACCTCATAGGCTAGACTTCTAGGGTTTAGCCATTACGATCTCGTGGTAGATCAAATCTTGTAATACTCATATTCATCAAGATCAATCAAGCAGGAAGTAGGGTATTACCTCCATAGAGAGGGCCTAAACCTGGGTAAACATTGTGTCCCCCGCCTCCTTCTACCATTAGCCTTAGACGCACAGTTCGGGACCCCCTACCCGAGAGCCGCTGGTTTTGACACTAACATTGGTGCTTTCATTAAGAGTTCTGCTGCGTCGTCATCAGAAGGCTTGATGGCTCCATCAATCATCTATAACAACACCGTCCAGGGTGAGATCTTTCTCCCCGGACAGATCTTTGTATTCGGCGGCTTCACACTGCGGGCCAACTCGCTTGGCCGTCTAGAGCAGATCGATAGCTACGCCCCTGGCCACCAGGTCAGATTTAAAAGCCTGAATTTTGTGGCCGATATCCGTGGAGACTTGATCTTCAACGGATTTGAGCCCATGAAGGCTGTCCCCGGCCACCATGATGAACATGACTTAGATCTGTCATCTGGCTGCACGCAGGAGATAGCGCATGTGACCGCTCTGGCCCCAGATCCGGAGCAGACTGCGTCGTCCGAAGGCGGGGAGCTTAACCCCGCTGTCGGTGTCAAAATCGGCGGATCTCGGGTCGGGGGTCCCGAACTGTGCGTCTAGGCGGATGGTAACAGGAGACAAGGGACACGATGTTTTTACCCAGGTTCGGGCCCTCTCGATGGAGGTAAAACCCTACTCCTGCTTGATTGATATTGATGATATGGGTAGTACAAGAGTGGATCTACCACGAGATCAAGGAGGCTAAACCCTAGAAGCTAGCCTATGGTATGATGTTGTAATGGTTGTTGTCCTATGGACTAAAGCCCTCCGGTTTATATAGACACCGGAGAGGGCTAGGGTTACACAGAGTCGGTTATAATGGTAGGAGATCTACATATCCGTATCGCCAAGCTTGCCTTCCACGCCAAGGAAAGTCCCATCCGGACACGGGACGAAGTCTTCAATCTTGTATCTTCATAGTCTTGGAGTCCGGCGGACGATGATAGTCCGGCTGTCCGGACACCCCCTAGTCCAAGACTCCCTCAGGAGCCCCTGAACCTGGCTTCAATGACGATGAGTCCGGCGCGCATAATGTTCGGCATTGCAAGGCGGGTTCCTCCTCCGAATAATCCATAGAAGATTGTGAACACCAGGATAGTGTCCGGCTCTGCAAAATAAATTCCACATTCCACCGTAGAGAGAATGATATGTACACAAGTTCAATCTGCTGACGTATTTTGTAGCCTGACGTCACGCCACTACCAAGCCTTTACTTGAATCGTTTTTTATTATACCACCTCAGTGCGTTTAGCGAAGCGGTTTCCTTGGCACGTCTTGTCGAAGCAGAGATCATGTTCCCCTTATTCCGGGATCCTCATCAATACGGACATGGGTAACCCAACCGCGCCCGTCGCCACGCCCCCTCTATCGAAGGCGAGTCCCGAACGGTCACGGAGACGGCTCTTGGTATTCTCCCTCCTTATAATGGGACCAAGGCTCGTTTCTTTTCTTCAATCCTCCATCGAATCCTCTCCTTGCTCCAAGTCCCAACACCCAGAGCCCTAGATTCGAGCGCTTCGGACCTTCAACAATGTCCGGTCCCGGCTTTCAGGGCCGGTGGATGCCCTCCTCCGTTACGGAGGAAGACGTGCTAAAGCTGCAGGAAGCCAGGTACCTGTCCTACGAGATTTCGCACAGGGTGCCCGCCGAAGGGCAGGCCATCGCCTCCCCCGAGCCCGGCGAGCATGTCGTCTTTGTATCCCGCCTCCGTCGGGGTTTAGGCTTCCCGATGGATCCTTTTGTGAGAGGGCTCATGTTCTACTATGGGTTGGAATTCCATGACCTGGCTCCAGAGTCTATCCTCCATATTTCCGCGTTTATTGTTATCTGCGAAGCCTTCCCCCGCGTCACCACCCACTTCGGCCTGTGGCTGAAGAGCTTCAATGCGGAGCCGAAGATGATCGGGGGGCGTCAAGCAGAGTGCAGCGGGGCAGCCGTAAGCAGGAGGGCCGATGCCCCGTGGCCAGAGGGCTCCTTCCAAGAGGAGCTCGGCTTGTGGCAGCAGGAGTGGTTCTATATCACCTCTCCGAAGGGCAGCAGGCAGAAGCCGCCGCCCGTATTCTGCTCGGGACCTCCCCGACGGTTGATGTCGTGGGTCAACCAAGGGCTCAACTGGGGGCCGTCAAAAGACGTGCCCCTATTGCAGGTCCGGATTCGAGACCTCCAGGCAAGGGAGATCAATCTGGTCGTAGTGATGCAGGTTATGCTGATTAGGCGTCTCCTGCCCTGCAAGCGCCGTCCTCTCCGGTTATGGGAGTTCAATCCGGAGGGACCATGAATTCTCCAACACTTTATGGGTACGACACCCGTGGAGATGTACGAGTTGTTCTTCGGATCGCGGGCGGTGTGTCCGGAATTGACCGAGGACGCCGGCCTAAGCTACAATCGCCCGGATACTCAAGTAAGTAGCTCAGTATTCGGAAGCACCGTTTGTTTTGCCTTTCTACAATTCGCCTTTTACCCGTTATCCTTCAACAAGAGTGGATAGCGCAAGCAAAGTTGATACGGTGTCCGGCCCCCCTCCCAGAGACCGCGCCGGATCCCGTGCTGGTCAAGATGCTGGAGGTTGCGCCTTTAGAAGAAGGCGAAGGGGAAAGTAGAGGAGCTACTGCCTCGTCCAAGGAGGCTCTTGAAAGAGGGGGGATCGAGAATCCCTCCCTCCAAGGGGAGAAGAGGACCGCATCTGGAGACCCAGAGGCCAAAGCCCCTAAGCGGGGGAAGAAGTCTTCACCAGAGGGTCCTGCGTCCGGGGAGGCCCCGGCCGCACAATCTCCCCTAAAGCATCAACCCTCCAGCGGGCCGTGAGTAGAAAAAAGGGAGTTCGGTAATGAGAGACATCCCTATTTGTGCTTCTGAGGATAACCGAATATTTTTTTTACCTTGTAGTTCGGATCTCCGACCTTCTCAGATGAGCTCGTCTTTGGGGGATCTTCGTCCGGAGATGATGGAGAGCGAGATGCCTCCGTATGCTGTGCCATCGGATAGGGCGAACGAGCCTGAAGTGTCGTCACGGAGGGTATCCCCGAGCCCGGTAGAGCCGAAGAGTTCGGCGCCGACTAGTGTTCGGCCGGGGGAGCTGAAGGATCTGCTTGAGAGGGCATCCATCTCAGAAGATCACCGTGCATTGATGAGTACGGTGATTGGAAGGATTTTGTCCGCCGAAAGTGGATTGCATAATGCCGTCAGGAGTTTGCTGGCGGGGTTTGAGGTATGTAAAAATGACACCCTTTTTTGACAGTTTTGCACATAAAGTGCGCCATGTATAGATAGTAGCCCCTGAGACTCGGTAGGTTGTCGAAAGCGACAGCGTGCCGAGGATCAAAATCGCAGGTATTGAGTGTCGCCTTTCCTATGCAGGTGGCGGATATTCCGGGGGCTAGCCGGACTGATGGAGTTGCTGAATTAATGCGGCAACTAGATGTTGCGGATGCGGACATCACGCTAGTCAACAAGCGACTTGACGAGTCGCAAGGTAAGTTGTTTCTCTGCAGTCACCTATTAAGGGAGCCAAAGCCCACCTCTTACAATATTTATGCTTGACGCAGATGGTGCTGCTGCTGTGGAGAGCCTTCGGGTAGAACTTGCTCAAGCCAAGGAGCAAGCCAGAAGGAGTGATGCGGTTGCCTCGAGGGCGGTCGAAGAGTTAGAAGCCGAAAGGGCTGCACACTGCCGAAGCAGGGAAGAGATGGCCGAACTGGCCGTTAAATTGAAGGATGCTACCGACCGCAATGAGGCTCTTGAAAAAGAGCGCCTATCGGAGCGAGAAGACCTGGGGAAGGCCACCGCCGAAGCCAAGGATGCCCGTTCTGCAATGCGGGCTATAAAGGAAGAGCTGCGTCAGGCCGGAGACATTGTGGCTGGCAAGCCTTTTCTGCTGCGCCGTAGATTTACGGATCCAAAGTATGCTTAGCTTGGCCAGCTGTGGGGTCCGGAGGATCCTTATATGGACTTGGCGGCGAGTGCGGCGGATGCCGTTGTGCACTTCCGAAGTCAGAAGGATCACAAGATGGAATAGCTGTTTTGGTCTCAATTCCATAGTCCGGATCGTTCACTTCCGCCGACCGATCGATTGGCCGAATGGGCTGAGCTGAATAGGTTGTCCGGACTTGCCATGACGGATATCGTGACTCATGTCTGGCCGGATAGGCCCAAACCGAAGAGCTATTTTGGCTTATTGCAGCAGTTTCTTGGGGCGGTGCCGCATATCAAGGCGATGAAGCGGTCGGCCTGTATTGAGGGTGCGCGGATTGCCCTCGCCCGTGTGAAGACACATTGGACAGAGATGGATGCCACCGCTGTTGCAACCCCGGGTTCGGACAAAAGCCGGTTACCCGCCAAGCACTATTTTGGGGAAGTTCTGCGTGGTGCTCGTGTAATAGAGTCGCAGTGCTCAAAAAATGTCACGTTCAAATGAACATTTAATTTTGTAAAACAAGCTTTATGATGTAAGCGCTTTTTATACTTGTGCGTTCAAGTATTGAAATATCTCCTATGCGGCCGTTTATGTATACGTGTGTATAACCTGAAAGATGGCAGTCTTCAGCTTCAGCCCCCACGCACAAGGTGCGGGGGTGTTTGCAAAAATAGCGCATTTTCACACTTAATCCGACGTCTCGGTCCTGTTAAGGAGGTGGTAGCGTAGCAAACGAGGCAACCGGACTATGATGCTTTATCACTTTCACTTAGCCATTGGAGCTCGAGGGTGGGACTACGATATAGCCCCTGGGGGCACCGCGCTCTCCGGATTCAGGGCGCGTGTGTGCCTGACCGGGAAACGGTCCTTCGTCAAAGCGGAGGAATTCTAAACATTCCGGTGGTCGATCGAGTGGTTGACCAGTCTCTCGCTGTATCATGACAGTCAGTTTTCGGCTTTCTCTACTGAGGTGCTCGCCCAGCCGAACTGGGGCACAATCGCAGTAGTTCTCCTGGTGCCACGTTAGCCGATGATACGGAACGTAAGGCAGCAAAACACAGGAGCCGGGCAAACCCAACATTTGACCAAAGACATGATTCGGAGCTGATGCATATAAGGCCTAACTCGAGACGCCAAACACTCCCTAAGGTGTTCGATCTTTATAATAATGGGCAGAACAATGCCCTAAGCCCCTAGTGTCTAGGTACGGGCGAGGTCCTCTGACGCGGCCGATGCCAAAACGTCAGTCTCCACTTTGGTTATAATGAGAAACCAGGGGATTATAGCAACAAGAGACAGTAAAAAAGGTTTACGCAGGGTCTTAATCTGAAAAGAATCCTTGCAAGGGGTCCCTACTGCACGTCTGCGCCTGTGTCTCCGTTGTGCCGTTATCCTGGACGGGTATGCACGTTTGTTCATCTATAAAAAGAGAGGAACTTAGTTTGAAAGGAAATCGTGCGAAAAAGTGCATGAAAAATATTAATAAATGAATAAAGCAGAGTCTATATTAGCTAATTGTTGCTTATACGCGAAGCCCCTTGTGAAAGGGTGTGCGGCTAGGGAGCCCCTAGCTTATTTATGCCGGACTCATCTTGCCGTGTCCGGGGTCTTTGAATGATCCTCTTAATGAAATGATGCCACGTGGACCGGGCATTTTAAGTGTAAGCGACGCGTAATGTTGTATGGCGTTAAAGCGGACAAAAGCTTCACGTCCCAATAGTGTTTAATAGCTACTTTTGAATGGGGCGACATGGAAGATTAGCTTTTCGCGTCGGAAGTTGTCCGGTGACCCGAACACAACTTCTAGTAATAAGGAGCCTGTGCACTTGGCGTAAGGGCCTGGCGTCACTCCTTAAAGGAAGTGCGGCTATGTCGAATTTTAGTGAGGTCTATCCCCAACTTGCGGATTGTGTTCGGATATAGCAGGTTTAAATCGCTGCCGCCGTTCATCAGGTCGTTGTGTAAATTGTAGTCCGTCGATTACAGGATCCAATATCAGAGCAGTCCATCCTGCATTTCGAACAGTTCTAGAATAATCCAGGTGGTCAAAAGTGATTGGTTTTGACATCCAATCTCGAGGTTCCGCTGGGGTGGACCGTGCGAGACCCATCTTAGCGGGTGCCGCATTGTTTTTCCGTATTATCACATGAAGTGAGTTTACTGCTTTGACTTCTTGTGGGAAAGTCTTTTCTTTTCCGGTGCCCTGCTGGTGGGGTTCGTCATCGTCTTCGCTTGGTGCGTCAAGCCCCTTGTGTTCGGCATTGAGTCGGCCGGACTGTTTGAAAACCCAACAATCTCGGTGGGTGTGGTTTGCAGGCCTTCCGGAGGTACTGTGGATTTGACATATCCGATCCAAAATTTTGTTTAAGTTGGATAGCTCATCACTGTTGTCCTTAAGAGGTAGTGTTTTGTTGTTTGGCCGCGAGCTTTTGAATCCGGCGTTGACCACCATGTTCTTTGGGCTTTTCTCTTTATTCCGGCGCTGATCTTTTCGGCGCCGTGATTTTCCGTTTCCATCTCTGATCTCGGATGTACTTGGGTCGCTGGTGCTGCATCTTGCTAGCCAGCTGTCTTCCCCCGCGCAAAAGCGGGTCATGAGGCTTGTTAGCGCGGACATTGTCCTCGGCTTCTCTTGGCCGAGGTGTCTGGCGAGCCATTCGTCTCGGACGTTGTGTTTAAAAGCTGTTAAGGCTTCAGCGTCCGGACAGTCGACTATTTGGTTCTTTTTAGTAAGGAACCTGTTCCAGAATTTGCACGCTGACTCTCCGGGCTGTTGAGTTATATGACTTAGATCGTCTGCATCCGGAGGGCGGACATAAGTCCCTTGAAAATTTGCTCTAAACGCGTCCTCAAGCTCTTCCCAACTTCCAATAGTGTTTTCTGGGAGGCTTTTGAGCCAATGCTGAGCTGGCCCTTTGAGCTTGAGGGGTAGATATTTTATGGCGTGGAGATCATCTCCTCTAGCCATGTGTATGTGTAGTATATAATCCTCTATCCAGACTCCAGGGTCTGTTGTTCCGTCGTAAGCCTCTATGTTTATGGGTTTAAACCCTGCTGGGAATTCATGATCCAGCACCTCATTGGTGAAACATAGTGGGTGTGCGGCGCCCCTGTATTTGGGTGTACCACTGTCTTCGAACACCTGGCGTGTTGTGATGCTTCCTGGGGCCCTCTTTTTTGGCCCGTAAATGGACCTGGCTGGGCCATCTGTTTTCCCAGGATCATGAGTCGGCTTGTGTGCGGCGCCGCTTGTAATTTTTGGCCTATCATCTGGCCGTCTATCCGGCCAGGCGGCCTCTTTGTTCTTTGACTGTGGGGGCTCTATGGCTTCCTTGTCAAATTCTGGCAGCAGCTTGCGCTTCGGATAGCTCTTTGATTGATGGCCATTGCCGTATTTGTCTGCGGTTTTGAGCACTTTGCTCCACCTCATTCTGAGTATGTCTTCCGCTGTTTTGAGCTTTCATTTTTCCTTCTTCAGACTTCTTGCAGTGGCGACGAGTCTTTTGCGGAGGCTCTTATTCTCCGGTGGTGTGTCCGGTGTGAGGTCGTCTAGACTGTTGGTTTCACCGGGCATGGATTGATTATCCGATTCGTCCTGTTCGGACGGTTGCTTGGTTGCATGTTCGTTGTCCACTGGTTTGCCCTGCTCTATTGTTGGGTCATTAGGAGCGCTGTTGTAGTCGAGGTGGGACTTAGGGCGGCGTCTGCGTCGCCGTTTTGGTTGTTTATCGGCGGGATTATCCTTTGCCGCGCCCCGTAGGTCCTCGTTATCGCTTCCTTTTGGGGTATCCACCATATATACATCATGGGTTGGGGTGGCCTTCCAGTGCTCTGTGAGCGCTGGTTCTTCATCGTCTTCGGCATCGTCGTCCATACCGTTGATGTCTTTGGAGTCGTAGTCGAGCATGTCGGTTAGATCGTCGACAGTGGCTACAAAGTGGGTGGTGGGTGGGCTTTGAATTTCTTCATCGTCCGCATCCCAACCATCCTGGCCGTAGTCCGGCCAGGGCTCTCCGGATAGCGAGAGATGCTTTAGCGATTTTAAGATGTCGCCAAAGGGCGAATGCTGAAAGATGTCCGTGGCGATGACCTCCATGATCGGTGCCCAATCAGATTCGATTGGCAGGGGTGCGGGAGGTTCGGAGTCCGGCAAGGAGTCCGGCACCTCAGAGTCACGAGCTTTACAAGGGACGGGGTCCGTGTTCGGCTCCATCACCGTGGAAGTTGCAGCTCCCGAGGCGGTGTCCAGCCACCCGTCCTCGATCTGTGCGATCGGCTCCGGACTATGGGTCGGAGCGGATTCATGTGCGGCCTCCAAGGTACTGTCCGGCGGCAGAGTTAAATCATGCCCATCGTGACAGTGCGGCACGCTCGGCTGCGGCTCGGATCCATCGAAGATCAAGTCTCCGCGGATATCCGCCGTGATGTTTAGGCTTCCAAATCTGACCTGACGGCCAGGGGCGTAGCTTTCGATCTGCTCCAGATGGCCAAGTGAATTGGCCCGCAGTGCGAAGCCGCCGAATACGAAGATCTGTCCGGGGAGAGAAGTCTCACCCTGGACGTCGTTGTTGATCGAAGAAGCCATCAAGCCTATCGGTGACGACACAGAGGAACTCTCAATGAAAGCACCAATGTCGGTGTCAAAACCGGCGGATCTCGGGTAGGGGGTCCCGAACTGTGCGTCTAGGCGGATGGTAAAAGGAGACAAGGGACACGATGTTTTTACCTAGGTTCGGGCCCTCTCGATGGAGGTAAAACCCTACTCCTGCTTGATTGATATTGATGATATGGGTAGTACAAGAGTGGATCTACCACGAGATCAAGGAGGCTAAACCCTAGAAGCTAGCCTATGGTATGATTGTTGTAATGGTTGTTGTCCTACGGACTAAAGCCCTCCGGTTTATATAGACACCGGAGAGGGCTAGGGTTACACAGAGTCGGTTACAATGGTAGGAGATCTACATATCCGTATCGCCAAGCTTGCCTTCCACGCCAAGGAAAGTCCCATCCGGACACGGGACGAAGTCTTCAATCTTGTATCTTCATAGTCTTGGAGTCCGGCGGACGATGATAGTCCGGCTGTCCGGACACCCCCTAGTCCAGGACTCCCTCACCCGCCTCGGAGGCCGCAAAATCAGCGGCGCTCGAGCCGCACACAGACACAACATTGAGCTGGGCTTGTGTTACCGGAACCTCGGACTCGTCTCCGGCCATGGGTTCCGGACTGCGTGCATCCGCGCCCAACGAACCTGATTGGGCGCCAGTCTTGGAGTTCAGCTCCGCAGACATCTTCCAGCACTCGCCTTTTGGCGACGTATTAAATTCATTGAAGTCCCTCTCCTTGTCCGGGGACTCTCGGCCGAACTATGTCCAGCTCGAATGGGAAGCGGACGACAGAGAACTTCGTTTCCCATCCACCACCCACTTCATCGCCACTGTCGAGGACTTAACCGACATGCTCGATTACGGCTCCGAGGACATCAACAGTATGGACGACGATGGCAGAGAGGAGCAGGCACAAAAGCCACCACCCTTAGGGCAGTGGACGGCTACATCCTCATACGATATATACATGGTGGACACACGTAAGGAGAAGCAAGCCGACGGCGATAACAGCATGCCTGTCAAGGAACCTCCCAAGTGCCAGCATCAGAAGTGCCGACCTCGATCCGGCAAAAGGAAGAAAAGCAACATTGTCACGGACGACGATAATCCGAACCAAGTCTTGGACCCCGCAGACCCAGCGTTGGAGCAGGGCATGTGAGAGGACGGCAAGCACAGTCCAGAGATGCTGTCTGACTACAGTGATGCCGAAGATAGCAACTATCAACCTGTCTCTGAAGAGGAGATCAGCCTGCGCGACGACGAATTTGTCATCCCAGAAGAACCATTAGAACAAGAACGCCTCCACCAAAGGCTTATCGCCACTGCAAGGAGCCTGAAGAAGCAGAAGCGGTGGCTTAAAGACGCACAGGATACGCTCAATGACAGATGGAATGAAGTGTTAGACGCTGAGGAAAAATACGGCGGTAATCGCCAAACAAAGAGTTATCCTAAATGTAAGCTGCTGCCCGAATTCGACGACGAGGCTATCGCGTCTATACCACCGAAAAACAATACGGCCGACAGGCCAGACCGACCACCTTGTGGTCGAGACAGAGCGACTAGCAATGCTGTACACAAGCCCGCACCCCCTCCCCGCAAAGGAAGGAAGATTGCGGCCCAGGACCAGAAACATGATCTACGTGAGGACCTGGACAAAAAAGCTGGCAAAACTAGGTCCGTCTATGGATCCAGGGAACGTGCTCCTACACGGGATCATGATTATCAAACAAAATATGCCGGCCATTTACCAGCTCGGAAACCAAGACTGAACATTACAACCGTCGGACCCAACCCACGACACAGCCAGATACAGGGGTGTTGCACACCCCCCGTGCTTCACCGATGAGGTGTTGGAACATGATTTTCGAGAAGGGTTCAAACCCATAAGCCTCGAAGGCATACGATGGAACGACGGACCCTATAGTTTGAATAGAAGACTTTATTCTTCACATCCACATGGCTCGCGGAGATGACCTCCACGCCATCAAATACTTACCCCTCAAGCTAAAAGGACCAGCTCGGCACTGGCTGAAAAGCCTCCCTGAAAACTCCATCGGAAGCTGGGAAGAACTTGAGGACGCTTTTCGGGCCAATTTCCAAGGGACCTATGTCCAACCCCCGGATGCAAATGATCTAAGTCACATAATCCAACAACCCGGAGAATTAGCCCGTAAGCTTTGGAACCAGTTTCTCACTAAGAAGAACCAAATCATCGATTGTCCGGACGCCGAAGCCTTAGCGGCCTTCAAACACAGTGTCCGGGACGAATGGCTAGCCAGACACCTCGGCCAAGAAAAGCCAAGGACAATGGCCACCTTAACCACACTCATGACCCGCTTTTGCGCGGGCGAAGACAGCTGGTTAGCCCGTAGCAGCACTAATGATCCCGGCACATCTGATGCCAGGGATGGCAATGGAAAACCACGACGCAACAAAAACAAACGTCAGAACAATGAAGAAAGCCTAGAAAATACAGCGGTAAATGCCGGATTCAGGGGCTCCAGACCCGGTCAACGGAAGAAGCCATTTAAAGGCAACAAGGACAGTCCATCCAACCTGGATAAAATCCTAGACAGGCCCTGCCAGGTCCACGGCACTCCCGATAAACCAACTAATCATAGCAACAGAGAATGTCGGGTCTTCAAGCAGGCCGGCAAACTCAACGCCGAACACAAAGGGAAGGGACCTCAGAGCGAAGACGAGGACAAACCTCGCCAGCTGAACACGGGGGGACAGAAGAAATTTCCACCGGAGATCAAAACAATAAACATGATCTATCTCACTCATATCCCAAAGAGGGAGCGTAAACGCGCACTCCGAGACATCTATGCCATCGAGCCCGTCGCCCCCAAGTTCAACCCATGGTCGGCCTATCCGGTCACGTTTGATCGCAGGGGTCATCCTCCTAGTATCCGTCATGGGGATTTGGCTGCCCTAGTGCTCGACCCAATAATCGACGGATACCACCTCACTCGAGTCCTCATGGACGACGGTAGCAGTCTCAGTCTGATATATTAGGACACTGTTTGCAATATGGGAATAGACCTGTCAAGAATCAAGCCAAGCAGCACTACCTTTAAAGGAGTTACACCGGGTGTGGAAGCCTGCTGCACGGGCTCTCTAACATTGGATGTTGTATTCGGCTCCCCTGACGACTTTCGAAGCGAAGAACTAATCTTCGAGATTGCTCCGTTCCGAAGTGGCTATCATGCACTACTCGGAAGAATGAACTTTTCCCGTTTTAATGCAGTCCCGCATTATGCTTATCTAAAACTCAAAATGCCTGGATCACGTGGCATCATCATGGTCAGTGGAAATACGGAGTGCTCTCTTCCTACAAAAGAATACATGGCGGCTCTAGCAGTTGAAGAACAAAATGGCCTATTCAAGCCGAGCAGCTCATCGGTCTTTAAGACCGCGGACACAGTTAAACGTGTCCGGTGCACACCTCAGTGTGGCAGCTCAGATAAACCTGTGCTCGATTAGCAGCTACACCCCCATCGACCGCCCCACAAGGAGATAGCACATGTGCCATGTATACATAAATATACAACCAAAATTCCTTGGGTGGCACCGGGGGCACACTGCACAACAAAAGTCCATAGTTCGGCTCGACCCTATTCGGACTCCAGAAGTTATATTTCACGGTTCATTAAAACGAACCAGCTTTACTTACGGCCACTCCAGATTCTTTTACCTGGTTTCTTCCTTTTTTACAGATGGCCATCATACTATACCCTTCAAGGACACTTCACAATGGAGACAAAGGCGCAGACGTGCAGCAGGGCCGCGCATTAAGGTTTCTTTTTTAGATTAAGACCCTATGTAAACCTTTTTTATCTCTTTTTATTTCATACTTTCCTGGCATGTAAAATGTCTAAGAAAGGTATCGGCATTATCTGTAAACATACGGCTCGCCGTACTAAAGTGGATGTTATAGAAGCAGCTCGGTTTGTATTGTGTTTTGAGATTTATGCTCTCACCACCTGCACTTTTTCCCCACGTCGGATTGCCACACGTGCCTTGATACCAGGGTCTATCACCAGGGGATGAATTCAGACCAGTGTATATTGTAAAGTCCGAACACCTATAGGGAGTGTTCGGCATCGCGAGTTTGGCCTCATATGCATCATCTCCGAATCATTTCTTTGGTCAATAGTTGGGTTGCCCGGCTTTTGTGCTTACTACCTTATGTTCCGCTATATCGGCCAGGGTAGTAAAGGGAGAACTACTGCGATTGTGTCCCGGCTAGCCCAGATGAGCACCTCAGTAGAGAAAGCCAAAAACTGTCTGTCATGATGCGGCGAGAGCTGGTCAACCACTCGATGACTCACTGGAATCTTTGCGATTCCCTCCGTATTGAACGAAGGACCATTATTCTGGTCACGTATGTAAATGCACCGTATTCGGATAACCGCGGACATACCAGGGGCTATATAGTAGCCCCACCGTCAAACTCCTATGGCTAAGTGAAAGTGTTAAAGCCCTATAGTCTGATTGCCTAGTTCGCCGCACTAACACCTCCTTAATGGACCAAGACGTTGGGTCAAGTGTGATCAAGTGCTTTTCCGAACACCCCCGCGTTATATGCGAGGGGGCTGAAGCTGACGACTACAAACTTTCAGATTATATATATAAATAAGAATGCCGCACAGGAGGCACCAAAACTTTTTGGGCAAAAAGTATAAAAACATAGCCTAAATATATCATAATATTGTTATTTTAATTTTGATACACTTTACTTGAACATAATATTTTTCGAGCACTGACCCTCTATCAAGCGGGCACCCTCCAGGACATCTTCAAAGTAATGTTCTGGCATGTTAAGGTCCTTGCCTTCGGGTGGACTCTCCGCGGCAATATCGGTGGCCTTCATCTTCGCCTAGTACATCTTGACACGGGCAAGGGCCATCCGTGCACCTTCTATGCACGATTGCCGCTTTACAGCGTCGATACGCGGCACCGCATTAACAAGTTGCCACACCAAACCGAAATAACTATTCGGAATGGGCTCAGTTGGCCACAGCCGGACTATGACGTCCTTCATGGCAGTACCGAACATGTTGTGGAGCTCGGCCTATTGGGCCATCTGTTTGTTCAACAGTGGACGCTTTGGCGTGTCAAATTGCAACCAAAATAGCTTTTCCGTCACATATCCTTCTTGCGTGTAGAAAAACTGATTCACATCGGCATCACTCTTCGGCAGGTCCATAAAGGCGTCTGGAGAACTCCACAGTTGATTAAGCGGCGCATACTTCGGATCGCCAAACTTAGTTTGCAATAAAAAGGGCTTACCAGCCGCGATCTCCCCAGCTTGCAGGATCTCCCCCCGAGCTGCTCTAGACTCAGACCGAGCTTCCTTCGCCTCTTGTAAGGCCTTGTCAAGATCGGCCGCTTTGCCTTTGTTATCTTTCTCCAGAATTTGGCATCAGCTAGTGGCATCATTCAGTTCAAGTGCCATAGAAGATATTCTCTCCTCGCACTGATGCCGAGCATTCTGCTCGGCCTTTAATTCGGTGGCTACCTTTTCGGCAGCCGAATTACTAATTCTGGCTTGCTCCTTGGCCCGGGCAAGTTCAGCCCGAAGGGTCTCCACTGCGGCGGCACTATCTGCAGTTATGCATATACAAATTTTCAGTATCACGCTCATTTCATAATACTAGCATGTACTGAGTGCCCCAAAGACATACCTTGCGCCTCGTCGAGCCGTCTGTTAATAAGCATGATGTCATCATCTGCTACATCAACTTTTTGCTACAGATGTGCTACCTCTGTAGCTTGGGCAGTTGCCACGAATGTAACAACCTGTGTTTCAATTAGTCCGATCATTTCCTGGGCATATATTTTTGATCCTCTGATCGCCTCCCTTTTGATGACAACCAGAGTCTCAGGGGCTACTATCTAGACACAGGTGCAATATGCATGTATAATATAATCGAAATTACACTACGTACCTCGAAGCCTCTTAGTAGGCTCGTAAAGGCTTCATTCAATCCGCTTTTCGCGGACCGAACTCTTTCAGCCACTATACCCATCAAGGTATGATGTTCCTCTGAGACAGAGGCATGTTGCAATATGTCCATCAAAGTATCCGGCGCCTCCGGATCCGGAACAGCTTGCGTCGCCCCTCCGACATTGGATAGTCCGGGACTTTTATTGTTCCCTGTGGGGGCCACACCCTGGACCCTGGGCGGCCTAAGTATTACCTTCGGCCCCGGTCTTCACTGCCCCTTACGCCACTCGTTCATCGAGAAAGATCCTCCGGACGACACCTCGGCGTCGTCTGCCTTATCGGGCAGGGAGATCTGTGGAGGCATCTCGCTCTCCATCATCTCCGGAAGAAGATCCCCTGAAGTGGAGGACTGTCGAGGAGGGCTGTGTGGCAGACTGCAAACATGTATTTAAAATGTTACCCTTACAGCCAGGAAAGAATGAGATATGTTTAAAACACCCTGGTTCACCTACAATTCGGCTAGGGGTCTATCTTTGCGGAGTGACTGCTTGTCAGATCATCCCCTGACTAGGATATCTTCCCCCGCTTAGAAGCTTCTCTCTTCAAGTCTTCGGAGGCGGCCCGCTTCTTCCAATGAGGAGAAGGGACGTCAGCTTTCCCTTCCCTTCCACTTTTTGAAGTGGAAGTTGTGATCTCCCTGGACAAATTGCCTGGTGTGCCTCCAGAATGAAGGTCGCCCTTGGCCTCTTCGCTCTCCTCCTTATCTTTCCCCGCCGGCACTTGATATGCTGCCGGAGCTAGCATCCTTGTTAATACTGGATCAACATAGTCTTCGGGAAGTGGAGCCGAACATCTGATTCCCTCCGCTTTCTTTAGCCAGCCCTGGCCAAGTAGAGTTTTATGAATACATTGTTATGGGTAATCTAACTAAACTATGTTCGGGAGTCAAGTACTTACCGGAGTATCTGGATGATTGCAGTCAAGACCGAGGTCTTCTGTTGTATCTGGCCACTGTTTTCGTGCACCAAAGAATAAATTCCACATCCCTCTGAGCATTGTGCCGGAGAAGTGCTGAAGGGTCCGTGGACCTTCCAGATTGAACTCCCACATGCGGAGAGGACGCTGCTGGCACGGAAGGATCCAGCGGACTAGCATTACTTGGATGATATTGGTGAGGCCAGTGCCCTTTTTAATGAGGCTCCGAATGCAAGTTTGCAACGTTAGCACTTCATCAGTAGATCCCCAGTCCAGCCCTTTGTTAATCCACGAGGCAAGTTGTAAAGGAGGGCCAGACCAAAACGCAGGTGTAGCTGCCCACCTTTTACCACGGGGTTCGGTAATGTAAAACAACTCCCGTTGCCATAAGTCAGAAGATTCTGTGAAGGAGCCCTTTGGCCAAGGAGAAGTGGTAAGTTTGCTTATTGAAGCGCCTCCGCACTTTGCTTGTTTCCCGTCGATCACCTTCTGTGTCACGTTGAAGGTCTTAAGCCATAAGCCGAAGTGTGGAGAAATACGGAGGAAGGCCACGCATGTGATGATAAATGCCGAGATGTGGAGGATGGAGTCTGGAGCTAGATCGTGAAAATCCAGCCCATAATAAAACATGAGCCCTCAGACGAAGGGATTAATAGCAAACCCAAGCCCCCGGAGGAAGTGAGAGATAAACACGACCCTCTCATTGGATCTGGGAGTAGGAATAACCTGCCCTTGAGCAGGAAGCCTGTGCAGGATTTCCGCAGTCGAATATCTTGCCTCCCTGAGCTTCGAAATATCCTCCTCTGTGACAGAAGAGGCCATCCACTCGCCTTGAAGGTTGGGTCCAGACATGGCTAGAAGCTCGAAGCGATTGGATTGACCCTTGGGTGTTGGAACTCGAGTTGGGAGGTGGAGGAAAGAACTAGGATGGAAGAAGAAGGACATGCCTTAACCCCTTTATAAAGGCGACACATATCAAGCATCTCCTCCGCGGCCTTAAAACATGCCTATTCCCAAGGAAACATGCCAACAGAACAGTTGGGTTACCCATGCCTGTGCCGATGAAAATCCCGCAATAAGGGGACACGATCTCTGCTTTTATAACACGTGCCAATAAAAAAACCGCCTCTTGAGACGTGGAGTGGCAGGCTAGAAAACGATTCGAAATAATGGCCGGGTGATGAAGTAATTCCGTGCTACCAAAATTGTCAGCGAATTGGACTCATGAAATATTATACTCTCTACGTTTGTGCATGGAACTTGTTTTGCAGAGCTGGACACGATTCTTGTGTTCGAAATCTATGTTGGAGTATTCGGAGAAGGAACCGCCTTGCAATGCCGAAGACAATCTGCATGCCGGACTCATCGTCATTGAAGCCTGGTTCAGGGGCTACTGAGGGAGTCCTGGATTAAGGGGTCCTCGGACAGCCGGACTATATACTGTGGCCGGACTGTTGGACTATGAAGATACAAGATAGAAGACTTCCTCCCGTGTTCGGATGGGACTCTCCTTGGCGTGGAGGGCAAGCTTATCGATTCAGATATGTAGATTCCTTTCTCTGTAACTGACTTTGTACAACCCTAGCCCCCCCGATGTCTATATAAACCGGAGGGTTTAGACTTCTAGGGTTTAGCCACAGCAATCACAACCTCATAGGCTAGACTTCTAGGGTTTAGCCGTTACGATATCGTGGTAGATCAACTCTTGTAATACTCATATTCATCAAGATCAATCAAGCAGGAAGTAGGGTATTACCTCCATAGAGAGGGCCCAAACCTGGGTAAACATTGTGTCCCCTGCCTCCTGTTACCGTTAGCCTTAGACGCACAGTTCGGGACCCACTACGTGAGATCCGCCAGTTTTGATACCAACAACGTGCTCCTAGGGGGATAGATAGGTAGGAAAAGACCATCGCTCGTCCCTGAGCGCCACTCATAAGGAAGACAATCAATAAATAAATGATGCTCCAACTTCATCACATAACAGTTCACCATACGTGCATGCTACGGGAATCACAAACTTTAACACAAGTATCTCTCAGATTCACAACTACTCTACTAGCATGACTCTAATATCACCATCTACATATCTCAAAACAATCATAAAGAATCAAACTTCTCATAGTATTCAATGCACTTTATATGAAAGTTTTTATTATACCCATCTTAGATGCCCATCATATTAGGACTAATTTTATAACCAAAGCAAATTACCATGCTGTTTTAAAAGACTCTCAAAATAATATAAGTGAGGAATGAGAGTTCATCAATTTCTATAAAATGAAACCACCACCGTGCTCTAAAAAGCTATAAGTGAAGTACTAGAGCAATATTGTCTAGCTCAAAAGATATAAGTGAAGCACATGGAGTATTCTAATAAATCACGATGCGTGTCTCTCCAAAAAGGTGTGTACATCAAGGATGATTGTGGTAAACTAAAAATCAAAGACCCAAATCATAAAAGACACTCCAAGCAAAACACATATCATGTGGTGAATAAAAATATAGCCTCAAGTAAAGTTAACGATAGACGGAGACGAAAGAGGGGATGCCTTCTGGGGCATCCCCAAGCTTAGGCTTTTGGTTGTCCTTGAATTTTACCTTGGGGTGTCTTGGGCATCCCCAAGCTTAGTCTCTTGCCAGTCCTTATTCCAAAGTCCATCAAATCCTTACCCAAAACTTGAAAAATTCACAACACAAAACTTCAACAGAAAATCTCATGAGCTTTGCTAGTATAAGAAAATAAATCACCACTTTAAGGTACTATTGTGAACTCATTATTTATTTATATTAGTGTAAAACCTACTGTATTCCAACTTCTCTATGGTTCATACCCCCCGATACTACTCATAGATTCATCAAAATAAGCAAACAACACGCGAAAAACAGAATCTGTCAAAAACAGAACGGTTTGTAGTAATCTGTAACTTTAGAATACTTCTGTAACTCCAAAAATTCTGAATAAATTGGTGGACGTGAGTAATTTGTCTATTAATCTTCTTCAAAAAGAATCAACCTAAAAGTACTCTCCTGTAAATAATGACACCTATTCTCGTGAGTGCAAAAGTTTTTGTTTTTTACAGCAAGATCGCATTGACTTCACACAAGTCTTCCCAAAGGTTCTACTTGGCACAAACACTAATTAAAACTTAAAATGACATCTAACCAGAGGATAGATTAATTACTTATTACTAAACAGGAGCAAAAAGTAAATAATAAAAATAAAATTGGGTTGCCTCCCAACTAGCGCTATCGTTGAACGCCCCTAGCTAGCGTAAAAACACGAATAGATCTAGGTATTGCCATCTTTGGTATGCAATACATAAGTGGCTCTCATAATAGATTCATAAGGCAATTTAATTTTCTTCTAGGAAAGTATTCCATGTCCTTCCTTAATGGAAATTGGAATCTAATGTTTCCTTCTTTCATATCAATAATTGCACCAATCGTTCTAAGGAAAGGTCTACCAAGAATAATAGGACATGTAGGATTGCAATCTATATCAAGAACAATGAAATCTATGGGAACATAATTCATATTTGCAACAATAAGAACATCATTTATCCTTCCCATAGGTTTCTTACTGGTGGAATCCACAAGATGCAAATTTAAAGAACAATCATCAAATTCACGGAAACCTAGCACATCACACAAAGTTTTTGGAATCGTAGAAACACTAGCACCCAAATCACACAAAGCATAGCATTCATAATATTTAATCTTAATCTTGATAGTAGGTTCCCACTCATCATAAAGTTTTCTAGGGATAGAAACTTCTAGTTCAAGTTTTTCTTCAAAAGATTGCATCATAACATCAACGATATGTTTACTAAAAGCTTTGTTTTGATTATAAGCATGAGGAGAATTTAACACGGATTGCAACAAGGAAATACAATCTATTAAAGAAAAAATATCATAATTAAATTCCTTGAAATCCAAAATAGTGGGTTCATTGCTACCTAAAGTTTTGACCTCTTCAATCCCACTTTTATCAATTTTTGCATCTAGATCTAAAAACTCCGAATCATTGTGATGCCTTTTAACTAAAGTTGACTCATCTCCAGTCCCATCTTTATCAAGATTCATATTGGAAAACAAAGATTTAATCGGAGTCACATCAATCACTTTTATATCTTCATCATTATTATCATGGAAACTAGAAGAACGCGCTTTTACAAACCAATCTTTTTAGCACGCATCTTAGTGGTTCTTTCTTTGAACTCATCAATGGAAATTCTCATGGCCTTGAGAGACTCATTGATATCATGCTTAGGTGGAATTGATCTAAGTTTCAAATAATCAACATTAAGAGAAATTATATCCACGTTCCTAGCCAATTCATCAATCTTAAGCAATTTTTCTTCAATCAAAGTAGTGAATTTTTTTGCGAACTCATAAATTCTTTAACACTATTCTCGAAATCAGAGGGCATCTTATGAAAATTTCCATAAGAGTTGTTGTAGGAATTATCATTATTATTAGAGAAATTACTAGGAAATGGCCTAGGATTAAAATTGCCTCTATACGCGTTGTTACCAAAATTGTTCCTACCAACAAAATTCACATCCATAGATTCATTATTATTCTCAATTAAAGTGGACAAATGCATATTATTAGGATCAGAAGAAACACTTATATTCGAAAATAATTACATAAGTTCATCCATCTTTCCACTCAAAACATTAATCTCTTCAATCACATGAACTTTTTTACTAGTGGATCTTTCGGTGTGCCATTGAGAATAATTAACCATAATATTTTTTCTAGGAGCTTAGTAGCCTGTCCTAAATTGATTTCCATAAAAGTGTCTCCCACGGCTAAATCTAAAAGATTTCTAGAAGCAAAATTCAATCCGGCATAAATTTTTTGTATAATCATCCACAAATTCAAACCATGTGTAGGGCAATTACGTATCATTAATTTCATCCTCTCCCAAGATTGTGCAACATGCTCATGATCAAGTTACTTAAAATTCATAATGTCGTTCCTAAGGGAGATGATCTTAGCGGGAGGAAAATACTTAGAGATAAAAGCATCTTTGCACTTATTCCATGAATCAATACTATTTTTAGGCAAATATGAGAACCAAGTTTTAGCACGATCTCTAAGCGAAAACGAAAATAACTTCAATTTAACAATATCATTATCCACATCTTTCTTCTTTTGCATATCACACAAATCAACGAAATTGTTTAGATGGGATGCGGCGTCTTCACTAGGAAGGCAAGAGAATTGATCTTTCATAGCAAGATTTAACAAAGCGGCATTAATTTCACAAGATTTGGTATTGGTAGTAGGAGCAACTGGAGTGCTAATAAAATCATTTTTGTTTGTATTGGAGAAGTCACACAATTTAGTATTATCTTAAGCCATCGTGACAAGCAATCAATCCAACACACAAGCACACAAGAAGCAAGCGAAAAGAGACGAACGGAAGAGGGGTGAAGAAAAGGCAAAGGTTTTCAAAAATTGTTTTAGAAGTGGGGGAGAGGAAAACGAGAGGTGAATGGCGAATAATATAATGCAAGGGAGAAGAGTTTATGATGGGTACTTGGTATGGCTTGACTTGGCGTAGATCTCCCCAGCAACGGCGCGACAAATCCTTCTTGCTACCTCTTGAGCTTGCGTTGTTTTTCCCTTGAAGAGGAAAGGGTGATGCAGCAAAGTAGCGTAAATAGTTCCCTCAGTTTTGAGAACCAAGGTATCAATCCAGTAGGATACGACGCACAAGTCACAGAATACCTGCACAAAAAATCAAGAACTTGCAACCAACGCGATAAAGGGGTTGTCAATCCCTTCATGGTCACTCACAAAATTGAGATCTGATAGAGATAGATAAATGATAAAGTAAATATTTTTGGTATTTTTGGTTGTATAGATTGGAAAGTAAAGATTGCAAAATAATAGATTGGAAACTAGCAAGATGTAAACGAGATTTAATAATAGCAAAAAGAGACCCGGGGGCCATAGGTTTGACTAGTGGCTTCTCTCCAGATAGCATATAATATGGTGGGTGAACAAATTATTGCCGAGCAATTGATAGAAGAGCGCATAATTATGATGACATCTAAGGCAATGATCATGAACATAGGCATCACGTCCGCGTCAAGTAGACCGACTCCTGCCTGCATCTACTACTATTACTCCACACATCAACCGCTATCCAGCATGCATCTAGAGTATTAAGTTCATAAAGAACGGAGTGACGCATTAATGAAAACCCCATCTTTTTATCCTCAATGGCAACAATACAATACGCGCCTTGCTGCCCCTACTATCACTGGGAAAGGACACCGCAAGATTGAACCCAAAGCTAAGCACTTCTCCTATTACAAGAAGGATCAATCTATTAGGCCAAACTAAACAGTTACAAAGATATCAAATCATGCATATAAGAATTTAGAGAAGAACCAAATAATATCCATAGATAATCTTGACCATAAATCCACAATTCATGGGATCTCGGCAAACACACCGCAAAAGAATATTACATCGAATAGATCTCCAAGAACATCGAGGAGAACTTGGTATTGAGAATCAAAGAGAGAGAAGAACCCATCTAGCTAATAACTATGGACCCGAAGGTCTGTCGTAAACTACTCATGCTTCATCGGAGAGGTAACGGTGTTGATGTAGAGGCCCTCCGTGATCAAATTCCCCTCCGGCAGATCGCCGGAAAAGGCCCCAAGATGGGATCTCACGGCTACAGAAGATTGCGGCGGTGGAGAAGTGGTTTCGTGGCTCCCCTGATGTTTTTAGGGTATAAGAGTATATATAGGCGAAGGAACTAGGTCAAGAGAGCCACGAGGGGCCCGCAAGGGTGGGAGCGCACCCTCCTGCCTCGTGGCTTCCTCGATGCGTCTCCGACTTCATCTCCAAGTCTTCTGGTTAACTTTCGGTCAATGAAAGATCACCGCGAAGGTTTCATTCCGTTTGGACTCCGTTTGGTATTCCTTTTCTGCAAAACTCCAAAATAGGCAAAAAAAAATAGAAACTAGCACTGGACCCTCGGATAATAGGTTAGTCCCAAAATTAATATAAAAGAGCATATTAAAGCCCTTTAAACATCCAAAATAGATAATATAATAGCATGGAACAATAAAAAATTATAGATACATTGGAGACGTATCACACCTCTAAGAATCCCGATTGGTGATATAGTATCTCTATTAGCAAGTTTAATAGTAACATCTATGTCTTCTATTTCAGCAGGTGCTATTTCATCTTTAATTTCTTGATATAAGGAGAAAGGAATAGCACTCACACTAGCAACTAGGTCACATAACCCATGATAACAATGATCTCCTAGCTTAACTGAGACAACATGCATTCCAACAATTGGTCTATGTTTATCTTTTCCTTCAGGTTTGGCAGTTCTAGAAGCTTCATCACAGAAGTAAATAACATGCCCACCAATATTATCAACTAAGAGATCTTTGACCATAGTAACACTAGGTTCAACTTTGATTTGTTCAAATGATTTGGGTGTTCTAACATGACTTTTTTTAACCACAGTTGAAGCTTTAGCATGTTCCTTGATCCTAATAGGAAAAGGTGGTTTTTCAATATAAGTAGTGGGAACAACTCGATCAACGTTGTAAATGATAGTTTCTTCTTTAGCTTTTACCAGTTTTTTAGTTTCTTCTTTAATTGGTGGGTGATATTTAAACCACTTCTCCTTAGGGAGATCAACATGAGTAGCAAAAGATTCACGAAAGGAAGCTACTATCTCAGAGTCAAGTCCATATTTAGTGCTAAACTTCCGAAAAGCATTAGTATTCATGAAAGATTTAACACAATCAAACTTAGGTTCAATACCTGACTCTTTACCTTCTCGAGTTCCCAATCTTCAGAGTTGCATTTAATTCTTTCTAAAAGATCCCACCGGAATTCAATAGTCTTCTTAATGAAATAACCAGTACAACAAGTATCGAGCATGGATTGATCATTATGAGAAAGTCGAGCATAAAAATTCTGAATAATAATTTCTCTCGGGAGCTCATGATTGGGGCATGAATATACCATTGACTTAAGCCTCCCCCAAGCTAGAGCAATACTTTCTCCTTCATGAGGCCAAAAATTATATATATAATTCCGATCATGATGAACTAGATGCATAGGATAAAATTTCTGATGAAATTCCAATTTCAAACAGTTCCGGTTCCAAGATCCAATATCATCGCATAGCCTATACCATGTCAATGCTTTTCCCTTCAAAGATAAAGGGAGAACCTTCTTCTTAGCTTCATCTCCGGGAAACCTGCAAGCTTAAATAGTCCACAAATTTCATCCACATATGTCAAATGCATATCAGGATGTTCGGTTCCATCTCCTGCATAAGGATTAGCTAGCAGTTGTTCTAAAATACTCGGTATTTTTAGTAGGTGCAGTAGGTTGAGGGGTAACTAATTGTGGTTCCGGTCGAGGTGATGATACCCTGAGCAAACCCCTCAAAGGATTGTTTTCCATAGTAGCAAGTGACAATAAATTTCAGCACGTAGTAATAATGTTCCCTTACCAGTTTCCACTTACCAAGAGCGCTTCACTCCCGGCAACAGTGCCAGAAAATTGCCTTGATGACCCACAAGTGTATGGGGTCAATTTAGCCCTTTTCGATAAGTAAGAGTGTCAAACCCAACGAGGCGCAGAAGGAAATGACAAGTGGTTTTCAGCAAGGTAATGTCTGCAAGTGCTAAAATTGCGAGTTGTGGAGTAGTTTGATAGCAGGATAATTTGTAATGAGCAAGTAACAATAGTAGTAACAAAAGTGCAACATGGTAGCCCAATTCTTTTGAGGCAAAGGACATGCCAAAATGGTTTCTTATGATAAGAAAAGTGTTCTTGAGGGTACACAGGAATTTCATCTAGTCACTTTCATCATGTTGGCTTAATTCGTGTTCGGTACTTTAATAATTTGATATGTGGGTGGACCGGTGCTTAGGTGTTATTCTTACTTGAAACAGCCTCCTACTTATGATTAACCCTCTCGCAAGCATCCACAACTACGAGATAAGTATTAAGAATAAATTCTAACCATATCATTCAACTGTTCGATCCAATCGGCCCCTTACGGAATAGCGCATAAACTGGGGTTTAAGCTTCTGTAACTCTCGCAACCCACCATCTAATAACTACTCCACAATGCATTCCGTTAGGCCCAAATATGGTGAACTGTCATGTAGTCGATGTCACATGACACCACTAAGAGAATGGTAACATATATACCATCAAAATATCGAACACATATCAAGTTCACATGATTACTTGCAACATGATTTCTCCTGTGACCTCAAGAACGAAAGTGACTACTTACAAATGATAAACATGCTCAAGATCAAAGGGGTATTAAATAGCATAATGGATCTGGACATATAATCTTCCACTAAATAATAATCACTACAAGATGTAATCAACACTACTAGTCACCCACAAGCACCAATCTATAGTTTGGCACAAAGATTGAACACAAGAGATGAACTAGGGTTTGAGAGGAGTTGGTGCTGTGAAGATGTTTATGAAGATAGCCCTCCCCAAGATGGGAGAGTTGTTGGTGATGATGATGACGATGATTTCCCCCTCCGGGAAGGAAGTTCCCCGGCAGAATCGCTTCGCCGGAGGGAAAAAGTACTCCTGCCAAGTTCCGCCTCGAGGCGGCGGAACTTCGTCACAAATGTCCTCTCCTTATTTTTTTCTAGGTCAAAATGACTTATATACCAGAAGATGGGCATCGAAGGTGGGACAAGGAGGGCAACACCCACCAAGGCGCGCCTGGGCCTCCTAACGCACCCAGGTGGATTGTGCCCACCTGGTGGCCCTCCTCTGGTACTTTTGCTCCAATATTTATTAAATATTCCATAAAAAAATCCTCGAGGAGTTTCAGCTCATTTGGAGTTGTGCAAAATAGGTAGCTTGACGTAGCTTTTTTAGGTCCAGATTTCCTGCTGGCAGAATTCTCCCCCTTGGTGCATACCTTGCATATTATGAGAGAAAAGGCGGGTGGGTTAAAATTCGAATCCCGACCCATGTCGGTGCTTGGAGCTTGAAAAATCTCCGAAGTGACCGGTTTGGATCCGGGGAGATCGAACTGTCCCCCCGATCCAGTATCCGAGCCAGAGTTTGGGGGACTTGAAGTCCTGCCTAATGGTAGAGTATCTGGTTTGAGAGGTTCAGAGATCCGGACGTATTTGGTTCTCAACATAGGAGGTGAAGTGTCCTCGGCTTGTTCCTCGATAGCCGCAACCAGGTGGGTGATCAACGAGCGATGAATCTTCCTATGATCAGGCTTAAGCCCGATGCGACCTTAATCTGTTGAAATCCACATGGCGGCGATGCGATCTAGTAGCTCGTTTAAGGACGAGACGCCTGCCGAATCCATCTTTTCGGAGTACTTGAGACCCATGCGAGGACGGTGTTCGGAGGCCATAGGGGGTGTTGTAGACTTAACAGCCGTACGAGCGCCTATGATGAAACCGCCGAACTGGAGGATCTGTCTAGAAGCCAGGCTCCTTCCAAATGTAATGTTGTCGTTGATGACTAGGCGAGCCATAGATCGCTTTTTCGGGACTACACAACAGAGCTCTCAATGAAAGCACCAATGTCAGTGTCAAAACCGGCAGATCTCGGGTAGGAGGCCCAAGATGTTTGTCTAAGGATTGATGATAACAATGGCCAAAGGGACACAATGTTTACCCAGGTTTGGGCCCTCTTAAAGGATGTAAAACCTACTTCCCGCTTGATTGTATTCGATGAGTATAGGGGTTACAAGAGTTGATCTACCTTGAGATCATAATGGCTAAACCCTAGCTTGTCTAGCCTATGAGTATTATCAGGATAGCCCCTATGGACTAATCCCTCCGGTTTATATACACTAGAGGGATCTAGGGTTTGTACAAATTTGGTTTCACAAGGGGAAGAAAGAATACATCCGGACTCTAACCTTGCTGTCCACGCATACAAGATCCCTTCTCGAACACGAAATGATGGTCCTTAGCTTTATCCTCACGACCCATCCAGTCCGGCCCACATCCTAGAGCCAGACACCTGAGGACCCCCGAAACCATGACTCCCTCATTCGGCGGGTCACATGGGATTACCTGGCGGAGTAGCAAGTTGCAAATAGGCAGGATAACTCATGATTCGGTGTCCACGCCTGGTTAAGAGGGTATGAAATCTAAACCCAGTGGGTTGGAAGCCCCCAAGTGACCTTCTGAACAAATAATAAAGACTCAGATACAAAGAAATGAAATGGCAGAGGCCCTGAATTATCACAGATGCCAGCTTTATTATATTGATCATAAAATATATACACTGACAAATGTATGTACAACGACGAGAGCCGGTGGCTCAGGTGTAATAAGGCCGAAGATGAGCAATATTCTAGGGCCAGCGAGTCTCCTCCTCCGACTTGCGTGAATCCTTGTGTTGTCGTATATCAATGACATAACATGAACCGTTATTCAGTTTCTTGCTGACCACAAAGGGTCCTTCCCAAGGTGGGGATAATTTATGCATAATTGTTTGATCTTGGATCAGCCGGAGCACCATGTCGCCTTCTTGAAACATCCGGGTCTTAATTCTGCCACTATGATAGCGACGCAAGTCTTGTTGTCATATCGTCGAACGAGCCGCCACAAGGTCACACTACTCGTCCAAAGCATTGAGGGCGTCTTGACGTGTTATCTCATTAACAACTTCAACATAAGCCACCACACGTGGCGAGTCATGACGGATATCAGTTGGAAGAACCGCCTCTGGCCCATAGACCATGAAGAAAGGCGTATAACTTGTTGACCTGTTGGGGGTGGTATTTATGCTCTAGAGTACTGAAGGTAACTCCTCAACCCAACAACCCGGTGTTCGCTGCAAATGAACCATAAGCAGGGGCTTTATGCCTCTCAAAATTTCTTGGTTATCCCTCTCAGCTTGTCCATTACACTATGGATGAGCCACGGAAGAAACATCCAGACGAATATGCCCTTGTTGATAGAACTCCTTCGTAGCACCTTTAGAAAAATTGGTGCCATTATCAGTGATGATACTATGAGGGAAACCAAAGCGGAAGATCAGTTTTTTAGCAAACTGGACTGCAGTTGCCGCATCACACTTGCTGACCGGCTCTGCTTCAATCCACTTGGTAAATTTGTCAACCGCAGGTGGGTTTTCTTATCTTTAGACCTCTTGAAAGGCCCTACCATATCAAGCCCCCAGACTGCAAACGACCAGGTAATTGGAATCATCCTCAATTCTTGAGCCGGCACATGAGCCCGTCGAGAAAACTTCTGACAACCATCACATTTACTGACGATATCCTCTGCATCAGCATGAGCCGTCAACCAATAAAACCCATGATGAAAGGCTTTGGCCACTAGAGATTTTGAGCCGACGCGATAACCACAATCACCTTCATGAATCTCATGCAAGATCTCACAGCCCTCTTTGGGAGAAGCACAACGGTGGAAGACACCTGTTACGCTGGATTGCTGTAACTCGCCATTAATAATAGTTATAGACTTAGACCACCGGGTTATGTGCCTTGCTAAAGTCTCATCCTTAGGTAACTCGCCCCGGGTCATATAAGTCAGGTAAGGTAGAGTCCAATCTGGAGTAGCATGGAGAGCCGCCACCAATTCTGTCCGCGGGTCAGGAATAGACAAATCCCCCTCAGATGGTAATCTGATCGAGGGATTGTGTAAGAGATCAAGAAACACATTGGGAGGAACTAGCTTACATTGAGAACCAAGCAAGCTTAAAGCATCAGCCGCCTCATTCTTCCTTCGGTCAAGGTGCTCGACCTGATAATTGATAACCCACAAGTATAGGGGATCACAATAGTTTTCGAGGGTAGAGTATTCAACCCAAATTTATTGATTCGACACAAGGGGAGCCAAAGAATATTCTCAAGTATTAGCAGCTGAGTTGTCAATTCAACCACACCTGGAAACTTAGTATCTGCAGCAAAGTGTTTAGTAGCAAAGTAATATGATAGTGGTGGTAACGGTAACAAAAGTAAAGATAGCAAAAAGTAATGTTTTGGTATTTTGTAGTGATTGTAACAGTAGCAACGGAAAAGTAAATAAGCGAGAACTAGTATATGGAAAACTCGTAGGCACCGCATTAGTGATGGATAATTATGCCGGATGCGGTTCATCATGTAACAGTCATAACATAGGGTGACACAGAACTAGCTCCAATTCATCAATGTAATGTAGGCATGTATTCCGAATATAGTCATACGTGCTTATGGAAAAGAACTTGCATGACATCTTTTGTCCTACCCTCCCGTGGCAGCGGGGTCCTATTGGAAACTAAGGGATATTAAGGCCTCCTTTTAATAGATAACCGGAACAAAGCATTAGCACATAGTGAATACATGAACTCCTCAAACTATGGTCATCACCGGGAGTGGTCCCGATTATTGTCACTTCGGGGTTGCCGGATCATAACACGTAGTAGGTGACTATAGACTTGCAAGATAGGATCAAGAACTCACATGTATTCATGAAAACATAATAGGTTCAGATCTGAAATCATGGCACTCGGGCCCAAGTGACAAGAATTAAGCATAGCAAAGTCATAGCAACATCAATCTCAGAACATAGTGGATACTAGGGATCAAACCCTAACAAAACTAACTCGATTACATGATAAATCTCATCCAACCCATCATCGTCCAGCAAGCCTACGATGGAATTACTCACGCACGGCAGTGAGAATCATGAAATTGGTGATGGAGGATGGTTGATGATGACGATGGCGACTAATCCCCCTCTCCGGAGCCCCGAACGGACTCTAGATCAGCCCTCCCGAGAGAGATTAGGGCTTGGCGGCGGCTCCGTATCATAAAACGCGATGATTTCTTCTCTCTGATTTTTCTCTCCCCGAAAGCCAATATATGGAGTTGGAGTTGGCGTCGGAGGGTCTCCATGGGGCCCACGAGGTAGGGGGTGCGCCCAGGAGGGGGGCGCTCCCCACCCTCGTGGACAGGGTGTGGGCCCCCTGGTCTTCATCTTTGGCGAGGTTTTTTTATTATTCTTTATAAGACATCTCATGGAGTTTCAGGTCATTCCGAGAACTTTTGTTTTCTGCACATAAAACAACATCATGGCAATTCTGCTGAAAACAGTGTCAGTCCGGGTTAGTTCCATTCAAATCATACAAGTTAGAGTCCAAAACAAGGGCAAAAGTGTTTGGAAAAGTAGATACGACGGAGATGTATCAACTCCCCCAAGATTAAACCCTTGCTTGTCCTCAAGCAATTCAGTTGACAAACTAAAAGAGAAAAAGAAAAACTTTTACAAACTCTGTTTGCTCTTGTTGTTGTACCTATGTCAAGCCAGCATTCAGGTTTTCAGCAAAGATTATAACTAACCACATTTGCAATAATTCTCAGGTCTCATGTTTACTCATATCAATAACATAATCAGATGGCAAGACATAATAATAAATCTCGGATGACAACACTTTATCAAAATAATCATAATATGATCTAACAAGATGGTATCTCGCTATCCCTTTCTGAGACCGCAAAACATAAATGCAGAGCACCTTCAAAGATCAAGGACTGACTAGACATTGTAATTCATGGTAAAAGAGATCCAATCATAGTCATACCCGATATAAATTAATAGTAATGAATGCAAATGACAGTTGTGCTCTCCAGCAAGTGCTTTTAATAAGAGGGTGATGACTCAACATAAAAGTAAATAGATAGGCCCTTCGCAGAGGGAAGCAAGGATTTGTAGAGGTGCAAGAGCTCAATTTTGAAATAGAGATAAATCATATTTTGAGCGGCATACTTTCATTGGCAACATAACAACTAAGGGATGACGTTATCTTGCATGCTAAACAAATTATAGGCGGTTCCCAAACAGAATGGTAAAGTTTATACCCCCTGTCGGTGTCAAAACCGGCGGATCTCGGGTAGGGGGTCCCGAACTGTGTGTCTAGGCAGATGGTAACATGAGACAAGGGACACGATGTTTTTACCCAGGTTCGGGCCCTTTCGATGGAGGTAAAACCCTACTCCTGCTTGATTGATATTGATGATATGGGTAGTACAAGAGTGGATCTACCACGAGATCAAGGATGCTAAACCCTAGAAGCTAGCCTATGGTATGATTGTTGTTCTGTCCTATGGACTAAAACCCTCCGGTTTATATAGACACCGGAGAGGGCTAGGGTTACACAGAGTTGGTTACAATGGTAGGAGATCTATATATTCGTATTGCCAAGCTTGCCTTCCACGCCAAGGAAAGTCCCATCCGGACACAGGACGAAGTCTTCAATCTTGTATCTTCATAGTCTTGGAGTCCGGCCGATGGTGATAGTTCGGCTATCCGGACACCCCCTAGTCCAGGACTCCCTCAGTAGCCCCTGAACCAGGCTTCAATGACGACAAGTCCGGCGCGCATATTGTCTTCGGCATTGCAAGGCGGGTTCCTCCTCCGAATAATTCATAGAAGATTGTGAACACCAGGATAGTGTCCGGCTCTACAAAATAAATTCCACGTACCACCGTAGAGAGAATAATATTTACACAAGTTCAATCTGTTGACGTATTTTGTGGCGTGACGTCACACCACAACCAAGCCTTTACTCGAATCGTTTTTATTATTCCACCTCAGCACGTTTAGCGAAGCGGTTTCCTTGGCACGTCTTGTCGAAGCAGAGATCGTGTTCCCTTATTCCGGGATTCTCATCAATACGGACGTGGGTAACCCAACCGTGCTCGTTTCCCCGCCCCCTCTATCAAAGGAGAGTTCCAAACGGTCGTCACGGGGACGGCTCTTGGTATTCTCCCCCTTTATAATGAGACCAAGGCCTGTCCCTTTCCTTTGGTCCTCAATCGAATACGCCCCTTGCCCCGAGTTCCAACACCCAAGGCTCCAGATTCGGGCGCTTCGGACCTTTGACAATGTCCGGCTCCGACATACAGGGCCGGTGGATGCCCTCCTCCATCACGGAAGAAGACATGCTAAAGCTGAGAGACGCCATGTACCTAACCTACGAGATTTCGCATAGGTTGCCTGCCCAAGGGCAAGTCATTCCCACTCCCGAGCCTGGTGAGAGCGTCATGTTCGTGTCTCACATCCGTAGGGGTTTAGGCTTCCCGATGGACCCCTTCGTGAGTGGGCTCATGTTTTATTATAGGCTGGAATTCCATGAATTGGCTCCGGAGTCCATCCTCCACATCTCATCGTTCACTGTTGTCTGCGAAGCCTTCCTCCGCACTGCCCCTCACTTCGGTTTATGGCTCAAGACCTTCAACGTGGATCCGAAGGTGATCGACGGGCGACAGGCAGAGTGCGGAGGGGCAGTTATAAGTAAGAGGGCCGATGCTCCATGGCCCGAGGGCTCTTTCCAAGAGGAGCTCGGCTTGTGGCAACAGGAGTGGTTCTATATCAGCGCTCCCCGGGGCAGCAGGCAGGTGCCGCCGCCCGCCTTTCGCTCGGGTCCCCCCACAACGGCTGGCGTCATGGGTCCACAAAGGGCTTGACTGGGGGCCGTCCAAGGACGTACCAATATTGCAGGGCCGGATCCGAGACCTCCAAGAGAGGGAGATCAATCTGGTCGTAGTGATGCAGGTTATGCTGATTCGGCGTCTTCTGCCCTGCAAACGTCGCCCCCTCCACCTGTGGAATTCAATCCGGAGGGACCGTGAGCTCTTCAACACTTCATGGGTACGACACTCGTGGAGATGTATAAACTGTTCTTCGGATCACAAGAGATGTGTTCGGACTTGACTGAGGACGCCGGCCTAAGCTGCAATCGCCCGGATACTCAAGTAAGTAGTCCTGTGTCTGGACATACCGTCCATTTATTTATCATGGATTTGCCTTTTAACCAGCTATCCTTTGAACAGGAGTGGATAGCGCAAGCAAAACTGATACGGTGTCCGGCCCCCCTCCCTGAGACCACGCCGGATCCCGTGTTAGTCAAGATTTTGGAGGTTGCGCCTTCGGAAGAGGGCGAAGGGGGGAAAAGGGAAACTACCGCCACTGCTAAGGAGGATCTCAATAAGGGGGGGGGGATCAAGAATCCCTCCCTCCAGGGGGAGAAGAGGACCGCTTCCGAAGACCCGGAGGCTAAGGCCTCTAAGCGGGGGAAGAAATCTGCACCGGAAGGTCCTATGCCGGGAGGAGTCCAAGGCCGCACTGTCTCCCCAAAGGAATCAGCCCTCCAGCAAGTCGTAAGTAGAAAAAGGGGAGTTTTGTAATAAGGGACATCCCTATTTTTATTTTTGAGGATAACCGAAGTTCTTACCTTGTAGTTCGGATCTCAGCCCTTCTCAGCAGAGCTCATCTTCGGGGGACCTTCATCCGGAGATGATGGAGAGCGAAACGCCTCCATCTGCCGCACCGTCAGGCGGGGCGGACGACCCTGAGGTGTCGTCACGGAGGGTCTCCCCGAGTCCGGCGGGGCCGGAGAGTTCGGCACCAACTGGTGTACGGCCGGTGGAGCTGAACGATATGCTCGAGAGGGCGTCTATCTCAGAAGATCGCCATACATTAATGAGTACGGTGATTGAAAGGATCTCATCCGCTGAGAGCAGGTTGCATGAGGCCGTCAGAAGTTTACTGACAGGGTTTGAGGTACGCAAAAAATGACATACCTTTTGACAGTTTTGCACATAAAGTGCGCCCTGTATAGATAGTAGCCCCTGAGACTCGGTATGTTGTCGAAAGCGACAGCGTGCCGAGGATCATAGTCTCAGTTATAAAATGTCGCCTTTCCTATGTAGGTGGCGGAACGTTCGGTGGCCAACCAGACTGATAGAGTTGCGAACTGAAGCGGCAACTCGACGTTGCGGATGCGGACATCGCGCTTGTCAATAAACGACTTGACGAGTCACAAGGTAGGTGGTTTCTCCGCGGTCACCTGGTAAGGGAGCTGATGCCCACACCTTACATCATGTATGCTTGATGCAGATGGCACCGCTGCTATGGAGGACCTTAGGGCAGAGCTTGCTCGAGCCAAGGAGCAAGCCAGAAAAAGTGATGCGGCTGCCTCGAAGGCAGCTGAGGAGCTAAAAGCCGAAAAGGCTGCTCACTGCCGGAGCAGGGAGGAGATGGCCGTGAAACTGAAAGATGCTATCGACCGCTATGAGGTTCTTGAAAGAGAACGCCAAGCGGAGCAAGAGGACCTGAAGAAGGCCACCGCCGAAGCCAAGGATGCCCGTTCTGCAATGCGGGCTATAAAGGAGGAGTTGTGTCAGGCCGGAGACATTGTGGCTGGAAAGCCCTTTCTGCTGCGTAGGAAGTTCACAAATCCGAAGTATGCTCAGTTGGGCCAGTAGTGGGGTGCGGAGGATCCTTATCTGAATTTGGCGGCGAGTGTGGCGGACGCAGTCATGCACTTCCGAAGCCAAAAGGATCACGAAATGGAAGAGCTTTTTTGGTCTCAATTCTGTAGTCCGGGGCATCCCCTTCCGTTAACCGATCGGTTGGCTGAGTGGGCTGAGCTGAATAGGCTGTCCGGACTTGCCATGAAGGATGTGGTGGCTCATTTGTGGCCAGAAAGGCCCAAGCCGAAGAGTTATTTTGGCTTAGTGCAGCAATTCCTTGACGCGGTGCCGCATATCATGGCGATGAAGCGGTCGACATGCATAGAGGGTGCACGGATGGCTCTCGCCCGTGTCAAAACATACTGGGCGGAGACGGATGCCACCGATGTTGCGTCCCGGGATTCGGACAGAAGCCGATTACCCGTCGAGCACTATTTTGAGGAAGTCCTGCGGGGCGCTCGTTTAGTAGAGTCGCAGTGCTCAAAAAACGTTATGTTCAAATGACATGTATGATTTGTAAAACCATATTTATGATATAAGGGCTTTTTATACTTGTGCTTTCAAGTATTGAGATATCTCCTGTGCGGCCGTTAATGTATATGTATATATAACCTGAAAGATGGCAGTCTTCGGCTTCAGCCCCCACGCACATGGTGTGGGGGTGTTTGCAAAAAAGCGCATTTTCACACTTAATCCAACGTCTTGGTCCTGTGAAGGAGGTGGTAGCGTAGCAAACCAGGCAACCGGACTATAATGTTTTATCACTTTCACTTAGCCATAGGAGTTCGAAGGTGGGGCTACGATATAGCCCCTAGGGGCACCGCGCTCTTCCGATTTCGGGGCGCGTGTGTGCCTGACCGGGAAACGGTCCTTCGTCAAAGCGGAGGAATTCTAGACATTCCGGTAGTCAATCGAGTGGTTGACCAGTCTCTCGCTATATCATGACAGTCAGTTTTCAGCTTTCTCTACTGAGGTGCTCACCCGGCCAAACCGGGGCACAATCGCAGTAGTTCTCCTGGTGCTGCGTTAGCCGATAGAGCGGAACGTAAGGCAGCAAAACACAGGAGCCGGGCAAACCCAACATTTTACCAAAGACATGATTCGGAGCTGATGCATATAAGGCCTAACTCGAGATGCCGAACACTCCCTGAGGTATTCGGTCTTTATGATAACGGGCAGAATAATGCCCTAAGCCCCTAGTGTCCAGGCACGCGCAAACTCTTCTGACGCGGCCGATGCCAAAACGTCAGCCTCCGCCTCGGTTATGGTAGGAAACCGGGGGATGTGTATCAACAAGAGACAGTAAAAAAGGTTTACGCAGGGTCTTAATTTGAAAAGAATCCTTACAACGGGTCCCTGCTGCACGTCTGCGCCTGTGTCTCCGTTGTGCTGTATCCTGGACGGGTGTAGCACGTTGTTCATCTGTAAAAGAGAAGAACTTAGTTTGGAAAAATATTGTGCAAAAAATGTATTTAAAACAGAATATGATTTAAAAGATGAATGAAGTTGAGCTTTATTGGCTTTCATTGTTCATGCGTGCAGCCCCTTGTAAAGGGGTATGCGGCTACGAAGCCCCTTGTTTATTTATGCCGGACTCGCCTAACCGTGTCCGGGGTCTGAATGACCTGTTTTTAGGGGCTTTGATCAGCAAGGCCGGATTAGTGTGTGGCTGTCAAGGCAGTCTCACGTTCTTCCGTGGTCGAGGAACACTCGAAGTTACCATTTAATGAGATGATGCCGCGTGGACCGGGCATTTTAAGTGTAAGAGACGCGTAATGCGGTATTGCGTTAAAGCGGGCGAAAGCTTCGCGTCCCAATAGTGCTTGATGGCTACTTTTAAATGGGGCGATATGGAAGATGAGCTTTTCGCGACGAAAGTTGTCGGATGAACCGAACACAACTTCTAGTAGTAAGGAGCCCGTATAATTGGCATAAGGGCCTGGCGTCACTCCTTTAAAGGAAGTGCTGCTATGGCGAATTTTGGTAGGGTCTATCCCCATTCTGCGGATTGTGTCCTGGTATAGCGGGTTTATATCACTGCCGCCATCCACTAGGACTTGTGTAAAACGTAGTCCATCGATTATAGGATCCAATATCAAAGCGGTCCCTCCTGCATTTCAAATACTTTTGGAGTAATCCTGATGGTCGAAAGTAATTGGTTTTGACATCCAATTTTGGGACACCGCTGGGGTAGACCGTGCGGCGCGTATTTTAGTGGGTGCCGCACTATTTTTCCTTGTTATCACTTGAAGTGAATTCACTGTTTTGACTTCTTGTGGGAAAGTCTTCTGTTTTCCGGCGCTCTGCTTGTGGGGCTCGTCATCGTCTTCGCTTGGTGTGTCGAGCCCCTTGTGTTCGGCGTTAAGTCGGCCGGACTGCTTGAAGACCCAACAATCTCTGTGGGTATGGTTTGAAGGCTTCCCGGGGGTACTGTGGATTTGACATATCCTGTCCAAGATTTTGTTTAGGTTGGACAGCTCGTCACTGTTGTCCTTAAGAGGCAGTGTTTTGGTATTCGGTCGAGAGCTTTTGAACCCGGCGTTGACCGCCGTGCTCTTTGGGCCATTTTCCTTAGTCCGGCGCTGATCTTTTCTGCGCCGTGGTTTCCTATTTCCATCCCTGACCTCGGATGTACTCGGGTCGCTGGTGCTGCATCTTGCCAGCCAGCTGTCTTCCCCCGCGCAAAAGCGGGTCATGAGGCTTGTTAGCGCGGCCATTGTCCTTGGCTTTTCCTGGCCTAGGTGTCTGGCGAGCCATTCGTCTCGGACGTTATGTTTGAAGGCTACTAAGGCCTCGGCGTCCGGACAGTCGACTATTTGGTTCTTTTTGGTGAGGAACCTGTTCCAGAATTTGCGGGCTGACTCTCCGGGCTGTTGAGTTATGTGACTTAGATCGTCTGCATCCGGAGGGCGGACATAGGTCCCCTGGAAATTTGCTCGAAACGCATCATCGAGCTCTTCCCGACTTCCAATTGTATTTTCTGGGTGGCTCTTGAGCCAATGCCGAGCTGGCCCTTTGAGCTTGAGGGGTAGGTATTTTATGGCATGGAGATCATCTCCTCTGGCCATATGTATGTGTAGGATATAATCCTCAATCCAGACTCCGGGGTCTGTTGTTCCGTCGTATGCCTCTATGTTTACGGGATTGAATCCTGCTGGAAATTCATGATCCAGTACCTCATCGGTGAAACATAGGGGGTGTGCGGCGCCCCTGTATTTAGGTGTGCCATTATTTTCGAACACTCGATGTGTTGTGTTGCTTCCTGGAGCCTTCTTTCTTGGCCCATACATGGACCTGACCGGGCCATCCTTTTTGCGAGGATCCTTATATGGATCATGTGCAGGCTTGTGTGCAGCGCCGCTTGCCGCTCTTAGCCTGTCATCTGTTCGTCTATCCGGCCAGGCGGCCTCTTTGTTTTTTGACTGTGGGGGCTCTACGGCCTCCTCGTCAAATTCGGGCAACAGCCTGCGCTTCGGGTAGATCTTTGCTTGGTGACTATCGCCGTATTTATCTGCGGTCTTGAGTACTTTGCTCCATCTCATTCTGAGTACGTCTTCCGCTGTTTTGAGTTTTCGCTTCTGCTTGTTCAAACTTCTTGCAGTGGCGACGAGCCTTTTGTGGAGGTTCATATGCTCCGGTGATGTGTCTGGCGTGAGATCATCTGGACTGTTGTTTTCGTCGGGGATGGGTTGCTCGTCCAATTTATCCTGTTCGGACGGTTGCTTGGTGGCATGTTCGTCATCCACTGGTTCGCCCTGCTCTACGGCTGGGTCTGTATGGGTGCTGTTGTTATCGAGGCGGGACTTCAGGCGGCGCTTGCGTCACCGTTTTGGCTTTTTTACGGGGGAATTGTCCTTCGCCGCGTCCCGTTGTTCCTCGTTATCGCTTCCTTTTGGTGTATACACCATGTATACATCGTGAGTTGAGGTGGGTTTCCAGTGCCCTGTGGGCGCTGGTTCTTGGTTGTCTCCGGCATCGTCGTCCATACCGTCGATGTCTTCGGAGTCGAAGTCTAGCATGTCGGTTAGGTCGTCGATAGTGGCTACGAAGTGGGTGGTGGGTGGGCTTTGAATTTCTTCATCGTCCGCATCCCAACTGTCCTGACCGTAGTCCGGCCAGGGCTCTCCTAATAATGAGAGATAGTTTAGCAAATTCAGGATGTCGCCAAAAGGCGAGTGCTGAAAGATATCCGCAGCGGTGAACTCCATGATCGGCGCCCAATCGGATTTGATCGGTAGGGGCACGGGAGGTTCGGAGTCCGGGAGGGATCCGGCGCCTCGGAGTCACGAGCTTCACAAAGGACAGGGTTGGTATTCGACTCCATCGCCATAGAGGTAGCACCCCCGAGGCGGTGTCTAGCCACCTATCCTTGATCTGCGCAGTCGGCTCCGAATTAAGGGTCGGAGCGGTCTTTTGTGCGGCCTCCGGGGCACTGTCCGGCAGCAGAGCTAAATCATGCCCATCGGTGCGGCGCCCACGACTGTGGCTCGGATCCATCGAAGATCGAGTCTCCGCGGATGTCGGCCGTGAAGTTCAAACTTCCAAATTTGACCTGATGGCCAGAGGCGTAGCTTTCAATCTGCTCCAGATGGCCAAGCGAATTGGCCCGCAGTGCAAAGCCGCCGAATACAAAGATCTGTCCGGGGAGAAAAATCTCGCCCTGGACCGCGTCGTTGTTGACGATCGAAGGAGCCATCGGGCCTATCAGCGACAACACAGAGGAACTCTCAATGAAAGCACCAATGTCGGTGTAAAAACTGGCGGATCTCGGGTAGGGGGTCCCGAACTGTGCGTCTAGGCGGATGGTAACAGGAGACAAGGGACACGATGTTTTTACCCAGGTTTGGGCCCTCTCGATGGAGGTAAAACCCTACTCCTGCTTGATTGATATTGATGATATGGGTAGTACAAGAGTGGATCTACCACGAGATCAAGGAGACTAAACCCTAGAAGCTAGCCTATGGTATGATTGTTGTTCTGTCCTATGGACTAAAACCCTCCAGTTTATATAGACACAGGAGAGGGCTAGGGTTACACAGAGTCGGTTACAATGGTAGGAGATCTATATATCCGTATTGCCAAGCTTGCCTTCCACGCCAAGGAAAGTCCCATCCAGACACGGGACGAAGTCTTCAATCTTGTATCTTCATAGTCTTGGAGTCCGGCCTACGGTGATAGTTCGGCTATCCGGACACCCCCTAGTCCAGGACTCCCTCACCCCCTCCTCCACAAGCATCAATCCATGGCTTGCTCGAATCAACGAGTGCCTCCAACATTCAACGGGTCCCATGGGGAGTTTTGTTTGCAATTATTTTGATTTAGTTTGCATAAAGCATGGGACTGGGCATCCCGGTGACCAGCCATTTTCTCGTGAATGAGGAGCGGAGTCCACTCCTCTTGAGAATAACCCGCCTAACACGGAAGATAAGGGCAGCCCTAGTTGATATATGAGCTATTCGAGCATGCAAAACGGAATGTTTATTTGAAGGTTTTGAGTTTGGCACATACAAATTTACTTGGAACGGCAGGTAGATACCGCATATAGGAAGGTATAGTGGACTCATATGGAATAACTTTGGGGTTTAAGGGATTGGATGCACAAGCAGTATTCCCGCTTAGTACAAGTGAAGGCTAGCAAAAGACTGGGAAGCGACCAACTAGAGAGCGATGACAGTCATGAACATGCATTAAAATTAATAAACATTGAATACAAGCATGAGTAGGATATAATCCACCATGAACATAAATATTGTGAAGGCTATGTTGATTTGTTGCAACTACATGCGTGAACATGTGCCAAGTCAAGTCACTTAAATCATTCAAAGGAGGATACCACCCCATCATACCACATCACAACCATTTTAATAGCATGTTGGCACGCAAGGTAAACCATTATAACTCATAGCTAATCAAGCATGGCACGAGCAACTATGATCTCTAATTGTCATTGCAAACATGTTTATCCATAATAAGCTGAATCGAGAACGATGAACTCATCATATTTACAAAAACAAAAGAGGTCGAGTTCATACCAGCTTTTCCCATCTCAGTCAGTCCATCATATATCATCATAATTGCCTTTCACTTGCACGACCGAACGATGTGAATAATAATAAGAGTGCACGTGCATTGGACTAAGCTGGAATCTGCGAGCATCAATAAACAGGAGAAGACAAGGCAATATGGGCTCTTGGTTAAATCAACAATGATGCATATAAGAGCCACTTCAACAATTTAATCATGGTCTTCTCCTACTGACCCCCAAAGAAAAGAAATAAAAACTATTTACACGGGAAAGCTCCCAACAAGCAAAAGAAGAACGGGAAATATTTTTGGGTTTTCTTTTTAATTACTACAGCAAAGAAATAAACTACTAACAACAATTTTTTTGGGTTTTTTCTTAAGGTTTATTAAACACACAAGAAGAAAGCAGGAAAAAGAAAATAAACTAGCATGGATATTACAGTGAAAGAGTATGAGCACCGACATCTAGTAATGAGTGTGTGTGAACATGAATGTAATGTCGGTGGGAAATACGTACTCCCCCAAGCTTAAGCCTTTGGCCTAAGTTGGTCTATTGCCAGGGATAGCCTAGCGGATACCCGTAGGTGAAGCTGGGGTCATACTGCGATGCAGCGGCTATCGCCTCCTGAGCTGTAGCGTGGCATCGAGCATCCTCCGCTCTCCTCTCGTACTCATCTGCCTCCTCTCTGGTAATAATATATCTTCCTTTTGTCTAAGAATCAAAGAAGGCAGGAGCAGGAAGAGTAATATGGACTACATGTCGTTTGTTAAACACTAGTCGATACTGGAGAGGTGGTTCAGTCCTCTCAACAAACTGGTGGGAAACCATAGAATCAAAATCTAAATAAGTAGGGGGTAACTCCATATCACCCTCACGAATGTCTATCTCAAGAAAATTAGCTAAGCGGGTTGCATAAATTCCTCCAAAGAAATCTCCGTTATGTCTATTATGATGCAACCTACGAGCTACAATGGCTCCCATATGATAAGATTGGTCTCCTAACACAACACTTCTGAGAATGCTGAGATCAGGGGCACACATGTGACATTCTTCATCCTTAGCATTTACGCATCTACCTATGAAGAGAGAAAAATAATGTATAGCAGGAAAGTGAACGCTCCCTATAGTGGCTTGCGTTATATCTCTAGATTCCCCCACAGTTATTCTAGCAAGAAAGTCTCTATATTCAGATTTAGGGGGATCCCTGACACTACCCCAAGATGGAAGTTTGCAAGCAAAAGTGAAATCCTCTAAGTCCATGGTATAAGATTTGTCATAAAGGTCAAACATGACTGAAGGAGAATTACGCGAAGATGAAAACTCAAACCTCCTCACAAATGAACTTGTGAGATCATGATACCGGGGGCATTTGTCAACTTCAAAGTCCTAAAGACCGGCGTTACGCATATATTCGCTAAATTCTTCTTTGATTCCCGCTTGATTCATAAAATTTTCCGAAGGCCATTCACAGGGCCTCACAGGAGCGTCTCTTGGTGGTTCCTCGTCAGCATCACGCATTGCAAGCCTGGGACCTTGCTTCCTTGAAGAACCACCTTGGAACATCTTCCTAAACATATTGTTTCCTCTGAAAAATTTCTAAAAATTTTAGTAACTTCAAATAAAAGTGAACCAACTTCAATAAAATTGATAGCAACAACTCCCACAAGTGCCTAGAGCCTATATCAAGCATTAGAACTACTTGGAACCATATAAATTTGACATGCAAGCTCAAGAACATGGTCACCTATGCAGCACAAATTTGCAATGAATAAAGCACTAGAACAAAAACTAATTGGACCAATGGAGGAGTTACATACCAAGGAACAATATCCCCAAGCAGTTTTGCGAGAGGTGCTTTGAGCAAGGAGATCGAAAATCACAGCAACAGGGGCTGAAACTCGTGCTTGAGTTGGTTTTTCATGTTTGTGTGAGGCAGAGGAAGAAGATGGATGCAGGGATAAGTGGAGGAGGGCCACCATGGGCCCACGAGGCAGGGGGCGCACCCAGGGGGGTAGGGCGCGCCCTCCACCCTCGTGGCCAGGTGGCAGCTCCCCCCGCGGTAATTTTTGCATAGTAAATCCTCAAATATTCCCGAAAAAATCATATTAAATTGGCATGGCTTTCTAAGGACTTTTATTTTCAGGATATTTTTATATTGCATGGATAAGTCAGGAAACAGACAGAAAAATTACTATTTTACTTTATTTCTACTAAATAAAAAAAATATAAAGAGGGTACAGAAGGTTGTGCTTCTAGTTTCATCCATCTCGTGATCATCAAAATGAACCCACTAACAAGGTTGATCAAGTCTTGTTAATAAACTCATTCTGAATAACACGGAACCGGAGAAATTTCGAATAACACTAAGTTACCTCAACGGGGATATGAAAATCCCCAATAATAAGAATATCATACTTTTTCTTGACAGTAGGGAGAGGAAATTCAAAACCTCCAAATATAATCGATGGAATTTTTCCAATAGAGTTGATACAATAAACTTGAGGTTGTTTCCTCGGAAAGTGTACCGTGTGCTCATTACCATTAACATGAAAAGGGACATTGCCTTTGTTGCAATCAATAACAGCCCCTGCAGTATTAAAGAAAGGTCTTCCAAGAATAATAGACATACTATCATCCTCGGGAATATCAAGAATAACAAAGTCCGTTAAAATAGTAACGTTTGCAACTACAACAGGCACATCCTCACAAATACTGACAGGTATAGCAGTTGATTTATCATCCATTTGCAAAGATATTTCAGTAGGTGTCAACTTATTCAAGTCAAGTCTACGATATAAAGAGAGATGCATAACACTAACACTGGCTCCAAGATCACATAAAGCAGTTTTAACATAATTTCTCTTGATGGAGCATGGTATAGTAGGTACTCCTGGATCTCCAAGTTTCTTTGGCATTCCACCCTTAAAAGTATAATTAGCAAGCATGGTGGAAATTTCAGCTTCCGGTATCTTTCTTTTAATAGTAATGATATCCTTCATATACTTAGATAAGGATTTGTTTTGAGCACATCAGTTAATCGCATACGCAAAAAGATGGGTCTAATCATTTCAGCGAAGCGCTCAAAATCCTCATCATCCTTTTTCTTGGATGGTTTCGGAGGAAAAGGCATGGGTTTTTGAACCCATGGTTCCCTTTCTTTACCATGTTTCCGGCCGACGCCCCGAGCGCAACGACCGGTGCTATGGCCGAGGAGGATGAAGAGGTGGAGGACGATGGGAAGACCGTGGCCCTCGCCAAGGGTGGCCTGACCGACCTCGCGAGGACCGCTGGCAGGACCAGCCTCGTGAGGGAGGTTGGAGGGACCCACCTCGCAAGGGGGGTTGGAGGGATCAGCCTCGCGAGGATCGCCCACAAGGCAACACGGGCCTCCCTCCTCTGCCACCACAGCCGACGAGGAATGAAGACCATCACCAGGACGAGGGGGCTGGAGGCTTCCAGGAGCCGCGCGCAATCGCTTGCATCTTGGGCGGCGCACAAGCCCCAGCCTCTCAGCGCATCTTCAATCAGTTTGCTCATGAAGTGAATGCAGTCCTCCCCAAGCTTGAGGCCACACGCCCTCTCAGGTGGTCAGCGTGCGCTATCACGTTCAGCTCAGTGGATCAGCTCAAGTACGCAGCCACAGCAGGAATCCTCCCGATGCTTTGTTCCCCAATCATCAGCAATGTGCAAGTCACCAGGACCCTCATCGATGGCGGAGCAGGGCTCAATGTCCTATCCGTCGAGACATTCAACAATCTCCAAGTGCCATACAATCAGCTGCAGCCAACCAAGCCTTTCTCGGGAGTCACTGATGGTTCCACGGTTCCGATAGGGCAGGTCGCCTTCCTGTTACTTTCGGGAAGAGCGACAACTACCGCCGAGCTCATTGACTTCGACGTCGCTCACATCCACCTGCTGTACAATGCCATCCTCGGGTACCCAGCGCTGGCCAAGTTCATGGTCGTGACCCATCACGGCTACAATGTCCTCAAGATGCCAGGAAGCGGTGGAGTCATCACGGTGCCCTGTGAAGAGAGAGACGCTGTGTGTTCTCTGGAATGTGCTTTCCAAGCGGCATCAATTGAAGACCCAGATCACAGGAACGGGAGGCTTCCCGAGGCTGCTCCTAAGAAGAAAAAGACATCGCCTCGCCCGACCCCTCGGGAGGCAGGCCCCTCAGGGTCCGCGCCTGTTCAGGGGGCACCTCCTTCTGTTGCATAGGAAGGCGCGCCCGGCGCCCTCCTCGAGCAAGGCTTGGGGGCTCTCTTCTGGAGGGCCATCGACTTTGCTAAGATTACAAGGGAGGTGCTCGGGCACCACTTGGAAGCGTGCTTCAACGCACGTTTCCCTCAGGAAGGAGCAAGGCAAGGAGGGCCAAACCCTCAGGAATTCGTCAGCGAGATCATCCAGGAACTGCAAGAGTCAAGAGTCATGAGTGGCAGCCGCCGCTTTCCCGCCGTAGCTCCCCATCCAGGTGAGGATGGTGGGCTGCGCGTCTGCACCGACATACCAGGACTCAACCGAGCCGCCTCTCAGGAGCGCCTCTAGCCCTCACACGAGGGGCGCTACGAAGGTCCACCCGACAGCTATGTTCGCATGCCTTACGGCCTGCCGAACACGGCGGCTGTGCGTCAGCGCCTCATGAGGAGCATCTTGGAGGCTCAGGCGGTCAGGCATTCCACAGTCCTGGCGGAGATGGAGATGGTCCACAAGGAGCCGCCAATGCCTCCAGAGCCTCCCGAGGCCCCTGGGCCTGGGGGCTCGTGAAGATCGTCTCCCGCAGCGCGCGCCGTCTGCTACTTCAGCATCCCTCCATCTTCAGCATCATCAGGTGACATCCTTCGAGTTTCATTTTCAGCTGGTAGCGCCCCCCAGGGCTGCATCATTCCCAGGCTGCGTGGGTTTGTCCCTGCGGCATGTATCCCTTTAGTTCATGTTTTCAACTTACTTTATCCGAGGCGCCCCTCAGGTAGCATCATCCCCAAAGTCGCTCGGGCCCGACCCAGCGGTGATCGTCTTTTTCTGCGTCTATCTAAATGGATTTTCTCCTTCATGATTAACGTGCTTGACTTAATCGCCCGCTCGATTGACACCAACTGATGGAGTTGCTCCCTCACGGCACGACGCTTACACATGGGTCTGTCCCTGCAACGTTGACAAACCTGGATGGCTGAGCTCTGGCCGCGGCAACCCTGTAGGGCGCCACCTCACCAAGCCTTCAGTGCCTTGTCACCTTCCTAGAGCAACCAGCAGCTGGCCGGCAATTGTAACGGCAAACCCTCGCTTTTCTCATGATGAAATCGCAGGATCGCTTTAAGGAGCAGCATCGGGCGAGGCCTCCGCAGCGTCTCCTTTTCTCTCGTCCATGCAAACCGCTTGCACGATAAAGGGGGGGTACCTGAGCATCGCAACTCATGGGCTCTTACTGGCTCTCCAGCCCTCACCCTCTAGCCTTGTCCACGGCATCGCGACCTGGCATACCAGCGACGGCTGAGCCCGCTCGAGGGCCAGGACCTGAGGACGTAGAGCACGAGGGGGAGCAAAGGCGAGAGGGAAGAGGCACGTGGGGACCTCGCCAGGCAACTCCTCGGCTGTCGACGTGCGGGCCCGGCGCCACGCCAAAGAGCGGTTTCTGACCCCCGGGATAAGTCATCCTCCGGAAACACTAGCTATTGCAGCACCGACCTCGCACCTAATGCAGTTCCGTTTTGGCGACGTCGCGCTCCTTTCTCACCGAACGATGGCTGCTTGAGCGCTAAAGGGGACCTCCTGAGCATCGCGACTCAGGGGCTCTTACTGGACCCCGGGCCGCTCACCTCCTGGCCTTGACCACGGCATCGCGACTTGGCATACCAGCGACGGCTGAAGCCTACCTTGGCACCAGGACCTGTCAGCGCAGAGCGTCAAGTCCTCGCGAGGTTCGGAAGGGGGAACTAAGCTAAGACGGGACGAGCATCCCTCACCACTTCATGATAAGGATCATATTAACAAATGGAACTACAAGCACCTTACAAACCCCCGCGGGGTGTGTTCTTCGATTCCTCGTAGGGAACAAAAGGAGCAAATCCTAAAGAGTGCTAACTACGCACGCCTCCGCAAGAGACGCCATCATCAACAGTGGGCCGTCAGCCACCGGCGCCAACCCCATACAGATCAGTGGCGACGGCGGCCTGACGAGCCCGCCCTGCTCTGAGAGCGACGCAAGCTCGGGGGCTCGTAGCTGTCGTCGCTCGTCTCTGGGGTCGCGAGGAGCTTGGCGGAGTCGCTGGATCCTCCGACACCTCCGCTGCCTGAGGAGCTGCTGGGGAAGCGGTTTACGAGCCTAGTCCTCGCCGCGGCAGGGCCCCGGCCGCCTTTCTCAGGGCAGCACTCCAGCCAGCGTCCCTCCGCGTCGAAGACCTTGAAGAACATCAGGGAGGCGCCGTCGTACTCGAGGTCAATTGCGAGGGCGCCACCCGTCCTACAGACCAGGGCGATCTCGCCCCAGCCACGGGACAGGTTGACCCTTCCCGGAGCGACGACCTCGACCTCCGCTTCGGTCATAGGGGTACTACAGTCAGCATGTTGCAGCCAAAGCTCGATAGGCCCCCTCGGCGGGATCTCGAAGGCGAAGGAAGGAGGGAGGAGAATCCAGGACCGAGGAGGCATAGCGCCGTGAAGTACGAGCTCGCGAGAAGAGCCCTTGGCGTGAACTCCTAGAGGAACGACGTGCACCGCCGTGATCCGCCGGCGGCGACGGCCCCTCTGGCGATGCCGCTCGGCGCCAGCGCCTTCAGGACCCTCGATCCGGGTGTACAAGGGCAGTGGGAATCCCGACGGCAGCCGCTCGAACCATGTCCTCGACACCTCCTGCCAAGCACTCCCTTCCCCGTGGCGAGAGACGAGCCGTTTCTTCGGAGGAAGTGGGACAGAACCCTCTCGGGGGACCTTCCCCTTCTCTTCGGTAGAAAACCGACGGATCGGTGCCATTGGCGTAGGGAGGAGCAAGGACGAAGAGGAAGATGAAGAGTAGCGGGAAGAGGTGGACTAGAAGGGCTCATGCCGTTCCGTACATATAGCCAAGGAAGGCCAACCGCCGGCTACCACGATCACAGGTAATCATGACCCGTTTCGCATGCGGGGACTTGTCAACTCATGCAGTTGCCGAGGCATCATGGGGGGGCATGGATGCCCACGTCCAATCAACCGCTACACGGCGCCCAAGGCCGCAGGCTATTGGGGCTCGCGGCGCTTCGCACTTGCCCCTTCGCTTCTCAGCTAAGCCGAGTCCAAGCGCGCCTTGGGCCCAGGGGCTACTGTCGGCGTTCTGGGAACGGGGGTACCCAGACTTGCCTGCCTGCGGCCTGCGGTGTGGCTCAAGGAGTGGCCCAGTACGGCCCATCTTCATCAGCACATGCTCAAGACCCTCGCGAGGGGCCAAGCCTCGCGGGGCGGACGACAGGATGCTTCCTCAGGCACGGCCTCGTCAGGCTGGCTCGTGAGGAGGTGGAGAGATCAAGGCGGGGTACCTCACGAGGTGCCCGTGACGCAAGCCATGACGACCAAGGCCAGGCGGGCGCCGACCTGCGCAGAGTCATTGCTTCCTCTTTGGTACAAAGGAGGCAAGCGCAGGCAAGGGTATCAAGCAAAGGCAACCATTTCGGTGCAACAAGATCAAGACCAGCAGGACGACAGAACGGAGGTCATCGTGGAGCCCAAGCTGGCGTCATCGTCAGGGTCTTTGGCAGGCGAGGACCAACTTTAGTCACGATAAGTGTACTAGATGTTCCCCTTCAAAATGGCCAATTGTTGGCGCCCTTCCCGCTCAATATTTGGGAAGAGGCCCGGGGCCTTCGCCTATAAATAGGACTAGCCACCCACAGGGTAGAGGATCGAAAGAACAAGGATAGAGGCATCGAAAGAACAAGGATAGAAAGACAGAGAGAGAGAGAAGCGACTGAACTCCCCCTAGCAGTTCATCGCACCAGCCAAGAACAGACCCTCGCGAGGCTGTTCTCCCCTTGTACTGTTCCTCGTCAGCCCCAAAGGCAATCCACCACACCACAAACTGGAGTAGGGTATTACACCACAATGGTGACCTGAACCAGTATAAATCTCGTGTCCCTTGTGTTGTTCTTCGTGTAGTTTTAGATCCTGGTGAGGCGGCGAGACATGGGTAGGCAGGAGGTGTGATCTCCTCGTGCACCCCACTGTTCGAACCTTAAGGGTCTGCCGGAACCCGAAATCTGACAACTGCTTACACATTCCCTTAAAGTTCTGAATGAAGTGTGCCCTCAACTTGGCCCATGAATTGATGGAATTGGCGGGGAATCCTTTCAACCAGGTACGAGCCGCTCCATCCAACATCATCGGGGAGTACTTGGCACATACAACATCATTAACATCCATCATCTCCATAGCTAGTTCATGGCTTTCTATCCAAGCCTCCGAGGGAAGATCAGCTGTACAGTTAGGCACCTTGCAAGGACCCTTAAAATCCTTAGGTAAACATTCATTGCATAGAGCCGACACTACACACAGTACACCAACTATCCTAGAAGTCATCCTAGCTGCAATAATGGTCGAAGGGTGCACTAGACACAACTGAAAAGCCGCCAATTCCGCCTCATGACGGGCTCTAGCCTGATCCACAAGGGCCTGAGCATTATTATCATCATGGGGCGGGTTATGTCCATGGGGCAGGTCACCATTACGAGGCGGGTTACAACGCCATTTGCTGCTGGAAACCGCCGGCGACTCAATACGCCGGCTATAACTTTGACTTTTGCACGGTGCTGAGTAAATTCACTCACGACTGTATGAGTAAGCAGCCTGTTGTGCCACAGCCGTCTGAAGAAGCTCCACCACATTCCATGTCTCTATTGCCGCTGGAGACTCGCCTTTGATTGGGATGGCCGCCAGCTGTGTGGCTGCTGCTATAATATTATCCACCAGGTTAGAATAATGGCCAAAGGGTGTTGGAACCCGTTGAGGTGGGGTCAGCTCCTTATGGGGCGGGTCTGGTAAACGAGGCTGAGCCGCCGCTCTGGTCCCTGGTGCCTCAGCAGCCTGGGTCACATCGGGCGGGTTACATGTTCCTGCTACGGCGTGTTAAAAAGATTCCGACCCTCAAACTGTGAAGGTAAACGGCTCTGGTGCCTCCTTCAAAGAATGGCCTTAGATGCATTCTGATCTATATTCTGGCAAAATGCCTCGGCCCTTATCCGCTGTGACTCGGCCTCCATCGCGGCTCGTTCTGTCGCCATCCTGGCACTCTCCGCATTAAGATCCTCTTGGGCTTTGGCCACTTCATCTCGCACCTTTGCTACTTCTGCATTATGCTGTGCTTGATTCACCGGAGTCACCTCCATGGACAACAGAATCACTAGGACACCCAGGAGCTCAGATAAGACTTGAGCTAGCGGTCGGACTAAACCGCTTGCCCCAGCTATCACAGCAGCAGTTGAACCAGACATCATAGCAGCAGCTGTTGACAAACTTTAGTTTGGTTGCGTACCAGCCATAAAAATAGCAGCCCTGCTCTGCGGCTCATAATTGCCCGAAATACTATCGCCATCAGAATAGCCCCCAAGCCCGCCATCCTAAATCTGATACATTGACTCGGTTTCTCCAGTTGAGGACTCATCACCTAAATAGATGGTTGTTTCTCCACCAGACACAGATCCTTCCTCAAGATACGCCCCATGAACAAAGCCAACAAAGGCATACTTCTGGCTGGATTGAAACCTGGCGGGTCACGCCCGCTGAGCCATCTCGATGATGTCGGTGCAGGTGTCCGGCTCAAGCTCTGACTCACCGATCTTGCCGATGAAGACGTGAATTCTGCCAAAGGGGACCCGGTACCCGTACTCGATTGAGTCGGCCTCGGGAGCCTAGCCAACATCGTCAATGTAGACCTTGTCGTAGCAACTCTTTGTCATTCGGCCAACAACATACCCTTCGATCCCTGAGAAGTTGCCCTTCTAGAACTTGAAGCCACCATGCTCTGGCCCCACGGTGGGCGCCAACTATCATGGTTTTGTCACGGCAGGTGCCCTTATGAAAGGACTTAGGTGTGGATCCATCGCTATGTAGGTTAGCTCAAAGGGATTGAATGGGACAAAGGACACAAAGGTTTATCCAGGTTCGGCCCCTCTCAGTGAGGTAATAGCCTACATCCTGCTTCTAGTTGTATTGCTTGAGTTTCTATTACAAGGGAGCGATTACGCTTGACCTAGCTTTCAATCTATTGTTTCGTGAGTTAATCCTCCATCGGGTCTGGCTTTCATATACATAGGCCAAGACCTCGCGTCTTACAAGAGTCCGAGCCGGCTCACACAACATGACCAGCCCGGTTTCTAAATCACCTTGCCTTACCAGGCAAGCCACCATATGGTGGTTCATACGTCCGGATCTTGGGCCACCATTAGGCCTGCCTCTTGAGCCGCCATCTTCACACTTCATTTTCTTGGGCCTTGCTGGGACTTTCTTTGCTGAGAGTCACCAATGGTGTAACCCGGCCCCTCCTGCGCAGGTCACGCCTTGGGGTTATATCTCCAACACCTTCAGATCCGAGATAGAAGGTATACCCAACCGTCTCTTTTGGGTATCCTATGAAATGCATTTGTCCACTTTGGTTTTGAGCTTTACCGGCTGAAGCCTTTTGACATAAGCATCGCAGCCTCAAACCTTGAGAAACGATAATTTAGGTTTCTTGCCAAACCACAGTTCATACGATGTCGTCTCCATGGACTTAGATGGTGCCATTTAATGTGGATGCAGCTGCCTCTAACGCATAACCCCAAAGTGATAGTGGCAGATCAGCAAGAGACATCATAGAACTCACCATATCCAATGGGGTACGATTATGACGTTCAGACACACAATTACACCGTGGTGTTCCAGGTGGTGTCAACTGTGAAACAATTCCACATTGTTTTAAGTGATTGCCAAACTCATAACTCATATATTCTCCCCCTCAATTGTATCGTAGGAATATAATCTTCCTGTTACGATGATTCTCAAATTTACTCTGAAATTGCTTGAACTTTTCAAACGTTTCAGACTTATGCTTCATTAAGTAAATACACCCATATCTACTCAAATCATCGGTGAAAGTGAGAAAGTAACGATATCCACCACGCCCTTCTACACTCATTGGACCGCACACATCAGTATGTATGATTTCAAACAAGTCACTTGCCCGTTCCATTGATCCAGAAAACGGGGTCTTAGTCATCTTGCCCATGGGGCATGGTTCGCATGTCTTAAGTGATTCAAAATCAAGTGACTCCAAAAGTCCATCAGCATGGATTTTCTTCATGCGCTTTACACCAATATGACCTAAGCAGCAGTGCCACAAGAAAGTGGTTCTATCATCATCAACTCTGCATCTTTTGGCATCAATGTTATGAACATGTGTATCATCACTATCGAGATTCAATAAGAATAAACCCCTCACAATGGGTGCATGAACATAAAAGATATTACCCATATAAATAAAACAACCATTATTCTATGAGGAAATGAGTAACCATCTTGCATTAAACAAGGTCCAGATATAATGTTCATGCTCAACGCAGACACTAAATAACAATTATTCAGGTTCATCACTAATTCCGATAGTAATCAAAGAGCGAGCGTGCCGACATCGATCACATCAACCTTGGAACCATTTCTGATGCGGAGCATCCTTCGGTCATCCCCATGGACCTTCCATTGCCTCACCAAGCACCAAGAGGACCCATGACTAGAGCACGAGCTAGAGCTCTTGAGACCGAGGTGACTTCTCTCCTTGGTGATATATCACATGATCCTCTCGAGACATGGCTACTGCCTAAATCCGGAATGTTGTGCATGATTAGGTACCAAGAGGACCCTCCCGAGGATGCACATGAATATGGTCAAGACCCCAAGTCCACGGAAGAAGAGAACCAATGGAAGAAGGCAAGAACAGCCTCCAGGCACTAGACATTCGGCCCCTGGAGATCTACAAGGCCAGGCCTCTGCAGAAGAAGCTATAGGGACCAGACATCCGACGTCCAGCCCCCCTAACTGGAAATCCGGCCAAAATCTCGGACATCTGGCACCAGTGTCCAGGGAGCACAGAAGGTTGCCCCGTCAGCCCGGACATCCGGCCAGCTCCCCAGACATCTAGCGCCTCTCGAAGCAGCGGACAACCGGCCCCTCCGAGCGGACATCCGGCGTCGCCCATCCAGAGAACAGAACGGCCAGCTGCACCAGCCCAGACATCCGGCCCTTCCGCCCGGACATCCGGCCCCTCGCGAGCCACCGGACATCCGGCCCTCCCTCTCTGCGAACAGTGTAAGGGCCGAGGCCCATGTACCCCTCTTCACCCCTGGACTATATATACTCCATCCCCACCTACGTATTAGGGTTAGCATTGTGATAGCTCATTTAGAGATAGAGCTCTGCTCATCCGTACCGGATCTACTCCGCATGAGGGACCGTGCCTCTTCGGAGAAGATCCATTCGGATTCAAGGCCTCCATCCGGAGAAGACAATCAAGACCTCCTCACGGAGAAGAATGGTTACTCTTGTATCTTCCTTTGTTGATTTTGGATCTCATGATACTTTGTACTTTCGGTGATCTAGTCCTTGTGTGATTGATTCCTTGTCGGTTGAGTGTTTCTCTCGTTTTCCCCCGTGATTTCCCTTGTGTTCTTCCGCGTGTTCTTCATGGTTCCCCTATAGGATCCAATCCAAATGTGAAAGATCGGACCCTAGGGTTCCGCCCTACATCATCTTGGTATCATGAGCCACGTTGATCACGTTTTTGGAGCCCCTACCCCGTTTTTTCTAGCTTGATTTTGTTGTTTTCGTCCTAAATACGAAAATACCCACCAAAAATAGCCCCAAATTGTTTTTGTGATTTGTTGGTGTGATGAAGTTTTGTTGGATTTGATCCACGGATCTGCTTTGCATCGAGTTGATCTAGCTTTTCGCCATCTCTCCCGCGATTTCCATCCACCAATTCATCTGAATTTTGCCCCGGAGTTGCAATTTTTCCCATGGAGTTCATCATCTTCATCCCCGATCTAGGAGCCCGGACATCCGCCCCGTGTCCACCGGACATCCGGCGTCCCAGACATCCGGCAGCTGGCCCAGACATCCGGCCCCTGGCAGCAGCAACTCCATTCCCCGCGCCCATTTCCGCATACTTTCCCCCAATTTTGCCCCGGTGCCCACGCTTACTTCTGCATACCCCCAACGCTTTCCACAACCACCACCACCGATCACCGCTACCTCCTATGTCGATTTTGACACGTTTCGGTCTTTGAGATTTTGGGTTGTGGTTCCTGTGTCCTATTGTGTTTCGGCTATATAGGTACGGTTCGACGTCACCATCACCACCGCTCATCTCCATTGACTACTCATCATCACCAAGGACGGTAACTTTGACGACATCTTTGTCATACCTTGAAATTGCATTGATACCCACATGGCCTTACTTTTGCGTAGCTTACCCATCGGGACTAGCCATTGAGTATTGCCGGCAACGTGACTTGTGCACATTAGTGATCATACTCCTTAGCATACATACCATACCATAATGGTGCATATCTTGGCATCAACTTGTGTCACAAAGTTGTCATAGCATACACAATTTCTATCTTGGTTCGTAAAGTTTTGCATAAGAAAAGATCTCAAAAGTGAAAGAGCCACCCAAGCTTTTAAGCAAAGAGGAAAGATAATCAAAGAGCTTATAAGCAAGAACCATAACATCATACTACATTAAGATTGTCATACTCGATCATCTTGGATCATAGCACCGAAATACCATACATATAGCATACTTGGGATAGAGATCATTGCATTTTTGCCTAGTAGGTTGTGCACAAGTTCCGTATCCGCCTATTATGCAATCGTGCTAGCGTCTCTCGTGTATTGTGCAACAAGAGCATTTTCGTGGATTCCACATTTTGGCTCACTTTTGGTTTGCACAATCCCATTTATCTATTTGCGTGTGTGTTTCCGTGTACCCCTATTTGCTTGGTCCACTTGTTGCATTTGCAAATTTGTGAATCCTTTCCAACATTATTGAAGCTCACTTTCAATTGCATCAAATTTTGTGCCACCATCCTAACCAAGCTCTACCATAAGCTTTTACTTGTGTAGGTGTGAGAACCGACAAGAATTGGTACCAATAGTGCTATTTCATTGTCTGCATTTGAGTGAACTTGATTCATCGTCAACATCGGTCAAGGTACATTGGTATAAGTTCTTCTCCTTATACCACTCACATTTTGCTTGGAATGATGGATAGGCCAAGTTCTTCTACCAACCCACTTGTCATCGAGCAAGATGACGGCATGTCCTCATACGTCACCAAGAGCCACCTCTTTGGTGCACAACGAGCGTTGCATCAAGAGCAACAAGCTATGAACGAACGCATCGACAACCTCGCCACCGAATTGTGACTCTCCGAGCAACTTACCAAGGACTGCTTCGACAACAAGCTCGACGCGCACAAGCAAGAGAACAATGCAAGGATGGACGAGATCCGTGCCTTGTTGGTGAACCGGCCTCCTTAAACTTCTTCATACTCAAGACGGAGCCACTCAAGTTGACACTCCGACGACTCCTTCTCCGACTCAAGTACACCGTCATCAAACACTCGTCGATGAGCCGCGCGTTAAGACCGTCGTGCATCCCACAATCCGCTACACGACAAGCATTCACAAGAGCAAGTCGATGAGAAAGTCCCTCATCCTCACTCAAACCAAGTCGCTTTTGCTCAAGCTCAAGAACGACAATGACAGCAGCGCCAAGAGGAAGGACGAGCGCGTCTACACCAAGAGGAACAAGACGCCGAGGCTCAATGTCTTCAACAACAACAAGAAGAAGCGCAAGCTCTTGAGGTGCAACGTGCCCTTCAAGAGTCAAGTCGAGCCATCGCCAACCACAATCGCGAACGACCCAATAAAGAGGAAGCCCTTCGAGAAGAAATCCAAGAGAGGAACTACCAACCACGTGTGCAACGTCAAGTTCCTCCACAAGCTCGTCAAGCTCCACCTCAACCTCAAGTTCAACAAGAGCAAGTTGATCATGGACTTCCTCCATGCCAAGAGCAACATGAGGATGATTACCCTCACCGTCAAGGGCGTCATCATCACCATCGCCTACAACACAATGAAGAGCAACGCTATGGCAAGCTAGAATTCACAATGCCCAAGTTCAATGGAAGCAATGATCCGGACGAGTATCTCTCATGGGCATTGAAGGTCGACAAAAATTTTCATTTGCACAACTATGAGGAAGAGAAGAAGATCGCTATGGCATCACTTGAGTTCCAAGACTATGTGCTCATATGGTGGGAACAAATTCTTGAGCGCCGATAAGCAAGAGGTGAACCTCCAATCACCACTTGGGCTCAAATGAAGGAAGTCATGCGAGCACGTTTTGTGCCCACCTACTACAACCGCGATCTCTTCAAGAAGCTACAACTCCTCAAGCAAGGAACAAAGAGTGTTGAAGAATACTACAAGGAAATGGAGATAGCCATGATTCGAGCCAATGTCACGGAAGATGATGAGCAAACAATGGCACGATTCTTGAATGGACTCAATCATCCCATCAAGAAGATCGCCGACTTCCAACCCTACTCCAACCTCATTGAGCTCGTGCATCAAGCTACAAAGGCGGAACGTCAAGTGCAAGATGACTTCAAGTACGCCAAGTACGCGTCCAAGACCTACGGCTTCTCCAACAACCAAGCTTCAACAACTCCAACCTCTACATCAACCAAGCCTTCTCCAAGCAACGACGACAAGCCAAGTTACAAGAAAACTTCGTCAAGTTCAAGTCGTCTTCCTCCTACTACAAGCAACTTCAAGCCACGTGCTTCATCATCTACTCCGACCGATGAGACCATCAAGACAAGCTCCTTCAAGTGTTTCACTTGCGGCGGCCGAGGCCACAAGTCTTATGAATGCACAAACAAGCGCACCATGATCCTCAACGACGATGGCACCTATGACTCCATGAGTGATGAGGAGATGGAAGCCCTTGAGCAAGTGGCCATGCACCGGCGCATGAACAAGGATGAAGATGATCAAGTCTTGTGATGAAGATACGAGCCCCGCTCTCGTTGTCTCCAAGGTCTTGACTCTTCAACATCAACAAGAAGAATATCAAAGATGCCACATCTTCCACACAAAGGCTGGCATCAACGGAAGGTCCGTCAAGGTCATCATCAATGGAGGTAGTTGCCACAACTTGGAAAGTGAAGCACTATGCTCCAAGCATCAATTGGTCAAGAGGAAGCACCTGCACCCCTACCAGGTTCAATGACTAAGTGACTCCGGCACTAAACGAGTTGAGCTTACGGTCCAAGTCTCCTTCAAAATTGGTGCATATGAGGACACTTCGGAGTGTGATGTGGTCCCAATGACCGTTTGCCACCTCCTTCTTGGTCGACCATGGCAATTCGACCGTGGTGTCATCCACAATGGGCATACCAATCACTATAGCTTCAAGATGAAAGGGAAGGAGTATGTGCTACGACCTATGTCTCCTAGTCAAGTGATAGCCGACAAGCAAGCCACCCATCGTGGAGAGAAGAGTGAGAAAGTGATCCACCAAAAAGTGAGTGAGAGCCACAAGCCAAACTTGAGCGCCTTATTGATATGTCTCCAACGTATCTATAATTTTTGATTGTTCCATGCTATTATATTACCTCTTTTGGATGTTTATGGGCTTTATTTTACACATTTATATCATTTTTGGGACTAACCTACTAACCTGAGGCCCAACCCATATTGCTTTTTTTGCATATTTCAGTATTTCGAAGAAAAGGAATATCAAACGGAGTCCAAATGGAATGAAATCTTTGGGAGTGTTATTTTTGGAACAAATCTGATCCGGAGAGCTTGGAGTGCAAGCCAAGAAGCCTCCGAGGGCCCCACGAGATAGGAGGGCGCGCACCCCCTATAGGGCGCGCCCCCTGTCTCGTGGGCCCCTCGGCCGGCCACCGACGTACTTCTTACTCCTATATATACCTACGTACCCCGAAAACATCCAGGAGCACCAGAAACACAATTTCCACCACCGTAACCTTCTGTATCCGCGAGATCCCATCTTGGAGCCCTTGCCGGCAATCTGCCGGAGGGGGAAGCAACCACGGAGCGCCTCTACGTCAACATCCTTACCACTCTGATGAGTTGTGAGTAGTTTACCACAGACCTACAGGTCCATAGTTATTAGCTAGATGGCTTCTTCTCTCTTTTTGCATCTCAATACAATGTTCTCCCCCTCTCTTGTGGAGATCTATTCGATGTAATCTCTTTTTGCGGTGTGTTTGTCGAGATCCGATGAATTGTGGATTTATGATCAAGTTTATCTATGAATAATATTTGAATCTTCTCTGAATTCTTTTATGTATGATTGAGTTATCTTTGCAAGTCTCTTCGAATTATCAGTTTGGTTTGGCCTACTAGATTGGTCTTCCTTGCCATGGGAGAAGTGCTTAGCCTTGGGTTCAATCTTGCGGTGTCCTTTCCCAGTGATAGTAGGGGCAGCAAGGCGCGTATTGTATTGTTGCCATCGAGGATAAAAAGATGGGGTTTTCATTAATGCGTCACTCCGTTCTTTATGAACTTAATACTCTAGATGCATGCTGGATAGCGGTTGATGTAGAGGCCCTCCGTGATCGAATTCCCCTCCAACAGATCGCCGGAAAAGGCCCCAAGATGGGATCTCACGGCTACAGAAGGTTGCAGCGGTGGAGAAGTGGTTTCGTGGCTCCCCTGATGTTTTTAGGGTATAAGAGTATATATAGGCGAAGGAACTAGGTCAAGAGAGCCACGAGGGGCCCGCAAGGGTGGGAGCGCACCCTCCTGCCTCGTGGCTTCCTTGTTGCGTCTCCGACTTCATCTCCAAGTCTTCTGGTTAGCTTTCGGTCAATGAAAGATCACCGCGAAGGTTTCATTCCGTTTGGACTCCGTTTGGTATTCCTTTTCTGCAAAACTCTAAAATAGGCAAAAAATAGAAACTGGCACTGGACCCTCGGATAATAGGTTAGTCCCAAAATTAATATAAAAGAGCATATTAAAGCCCTTTAAACATCCAAAATAGATAATATAATAGCATGTAACAATAAAAAATTATAGATACATTGGAGACGTATCACATCTCTAAGAATCCCGATTGGTGATATAGTATCTCTATTAGCAAGTTTAATAGTAACATCTATGTCTTCTATTTCAGCAGGTGCTATTTCATCTTTAATTTCTTGATATAAGGAGAAAGGAATAGCACTCACACTAGCAACTAGGTCACATAACCCATGATAACAATGATCTCCTAGCTTAACTGAGACAACATGCATGCCAACAATTGGTCTATGTTTATCTTTTCCTTCAGGTTTGGCAGTTCTAGAAGCTTCATCACAGAAGTAAATAACATGCCCATCAATATTATCAACTAAGAGATCTTTGACCATAGCAACACTAGGTTCAACTTTGATTTGTTCAAATGATTTGGGTGTTCTAACATAACTTTTTTTAACCACAGTAGAAGCTTTAGCATGTTCCTTGAACCTAATAGGAAAAGGTGGTTTTTCAATATAAGTAGTGGGAACAACTCGATCAACGTTGTAAATGATAGTTTCTTCTTTAGCTTTTACCGGTTTTTTAGTTTCTTCTTTAATTGGTGGGTGATATTTAAACCACTTCTCCTTAGGGAGATCAACATGAGTAGCAAAAGATTCACGAAAGGAAGCTACTATCTCAGAGTCAAGTCCATATTTAGTGCTAAACTTCCAAAAAGCATTAGTATTCATGAAAGATTTAACACAATCAAACTTAGGTTCAATACCTGACTCTTTACCTTCGTCGAGTTCCCAATCTTCAGAGTTGCATTTAATTCTTTCTAAAAGATCCCACCGGAATTCAATAGTCTTCTTAATAAAAGAACCAGTACAACAAGTATCGAGCATGGATTGATCATTATGAGAAAGTCGAGCATAAAAATTCTGAATAATAATTTCTGTCGAGAGCTCATGATTGGGGCATGAATATACCATTGACTTAAGCCTCCCCCAAGCTAGAGCAATACTTTCTCCTTCATGAGGCCAAAAATTATATATATAATTCCGATCATGATGAACTAGATGCATAGGATAAAATTTCTGATGAAATTCCAATTTCAAACAGTTCCGGTTCCAAGATCCAATATCATCGCATAGCCTATACCATGTCAATGCTTTTCCCTTCAAAGATAAAGGGAGAACCTTCTTCTTAGCTTCATCTCCGGGAAACCTGCAAGCTTAAATAGTCCACAAATTTCATCCACATATATCAAATGCATATCAGGATGTTCGGTTCCATCTCCTGCATAAGGATTAGCTAGCAGTTGTTCTAACATACTCGGTATTTTTAGTAGGTGCAGTAGGTTGAGGGGTAACTAATTGTGGTTCCGGTCGAGGTGATGATACCCTGAGCAAACCCCTCAAAGGATTGTTTTCCATAGTAGAAAGTGACAATAAATTTCAGCACGTAGTAATAATGTTCCCTTACCAGTTTCCACTTACCAAGAGCGCTTCACTCCCGGCAACAGTGCCAGAAAATTGCCTTGATGACCCACAAGTGTATGGGGTCAATTTAGCCCTTTTCGATAAGTAAGAGTGTCAAACCCAACAAGGCGCAGAAGGAAATGACAAGTGGTTTTCAGCAAGGTAATGTCTGCAAGTGCTAAAATTGCGAGTTGTGGAGTAGTTTGATAGCAGGATAATTTGTAATGAGCAAGTAACAATAGTAGTAACAAAAGTGCAACATGGTAGCCCAATTCTTTTGAGGCAAAGGACATGCCAAAATGGTTTCTTATGATAAGAAAAGTGTTCTTGAGGGTACACAGGAATTTCATCTAGTCACTTTCATCATGTTGGCTTAATTCGTGTTCGGTACTTTAATAATTTGATATGTGGGTGGACCGGTGCTTAGGTGTTATTCTTAATTGAAACAGCCTCCTACTTATGATTAACCCTCTCGCAAGCATCCACAACTACGAGATAAGTATTAAGAATAAATTCTAACCATATCATTCAACTGTTCGATCCAATCGGCCCCTTACGGAATAGCGCATAAACTGGGGTTTAAGCTTTTGTAACTCTCGCAACCCACCATCTAATAACTACTCCACAATGCATTCCGTTAGGCCCAAATATGGTGAACTGTCATGTAGTCGATGTCACATGACACCACTAAGAGAATGGTAACATATATACCATCAAAATATCGAACACATATCAAGTTTACATGATTACTTGCAACATGATTTCTCCTGTGACCTCAAGAACGAAAGTGACTACTTACAAATGATAAACATGCTCAAGATCAAAGGGGTATTAAATAGCATAATGGATCTGGACATATAATCTTCCACCAAATAATAATCACTACAAGATGTAATCAACACTACTAGTCACCCACAAGCACCAATCTATAGTTTGGCACAAAGATTGAACACAAGAGATGAACTAGGGTTTGAGAGGTGTTGGTGCTGTGAAGATGTTTATGAAGATAGCCCTCCCCAAGATGGGAGAGTTGTTAGTGATGATGATGACGATGATTTCCCCCTCCGGGAAGGAAGTTCCTCGGCAGAATCGCTTCGCCGGAGGGAAAAAGTACTCCTGCCAAGTTCCGCCTCGAGGCGGCGGAACTTCGTCACAAATGTCCTCTCCTTATTTTTTCTAGGTCAAAATGACTTATATAGCAGAAGATGGGCACTGGAGGTGGGACAAGGAGGGCAACACCCACCAAGGCGCGCCTGGGCCTCCTAACGCACCCAGGTGGATTGTGCCAACCTGGTGGCCCTCCTCTGGTACTTTTGCTCCAATATTTATTAAATATTCCATAAAAAATCCTCGAGGAGTTTGAGCTCATTAGGAGTTGTGCAAAATAGGTAGCTTGACGTAGCTTTTTTAGGTCCAGATTTCCTGTTGGCAGAATTCTCCCCCTTGGTGCATACCTTGCATATTATGAGGGAAAAGGCGGGTGGGTTAAAATTCGAATCCCGACCCATGTCGGTGCTTGGAGCTTGAAAAATCTCCGAAGTGACCGGTTTGGATCCGGGGAGATCGAACTGTCCCCCCGATCCAGTATCCGAGCCAGAGTTTGGGGGACTTGAAGTCCCGCCTAATGGTAGAGTATCTGGTTTGAGAGGTTCAGAGATCCGGACGTATTTGGTTCTCAACATAGGAGGAGAAGTGTCCTCGGCTTGTTCCTCGATGGCCGCAACCAGGTGGGTGATCAGCGAGCGATGAATCTTCCTATGATCAAGCTTAAGCCCGATGCGACCTTAATCTGTTGAAATCCACAGGGCGGCGATGCGATCTAGTAGCTCGTTTAAGGACGAGACGCCTGCCGAATCCATCTTTTCGGAGTACTCGAGACCCATGCGAGGACGGTGTTCGGAGGCCATAGGGGGTGTTGTAGACTTAACGGCCGTACGGGCGCCTATGATGAAACCGCCGAACTGGAGGATCTGTCCAGAAGCCAGGCTCCTTCCAAATGTAATGTTGTCGTTGATGACTAGGCGAGCCATAGATCGCTTTTTCGGGACTACACAACAGAGCTCTCAATGAAAGCACCAATGTCGATGTCAAAACCGGCAGATCTCGGGTAGGAGGCCCAAGATGTTTGTCTAAGGATTGATGATAACAATGGCCAAAGGGACACAATGTTTACCCAGGTTTGGGCCCTCTTAAAGGATGTAAAACCTACTTCCCGCTTGATTGTATTCGATGAGTATAGGGGTTACAAGAGTTGATCTACCTTGAGATCGTAATGGCTAAACCCTAGCTTGTCTAGCCTATGAGTATTATCAGGATAGCCCCTACGGACTAATCCCTCCGGTTTATATACACTAGAGGGATCTAGGGTTTGTACAAATTTGGTTTCACAAGGGGAAGAAAGAATACATCCGGACTCTAACCTTGCCGTCCACGCATACAAGATCCCTTCTCGAACACGAAATGATGGTCCTTAGCTTTATCCTCACGACCCATCCAGTCCGGCCCACATCCTAGAGTCGGACACCTGAGGACCCCCGAAACCATGACTCCCTCATTCGGTGGGTCACATGGGATTACCTGGCAGAGTAGCAAGTTGCAAATAGGCAGGATAACTCATGATTCGGTGTCCACGCCTGGTTAAGAGGGTATGAAATCTAAACCCAGTGGGTTGGAAGCCCCCAAGTGACCTTCTGAACAAATAATAAAGACTCAGATACAAAGAAATGAAATGGCAGAGGCCCTGAATTATCATGGATGCCATCTTTATTATATTGATCATAAAATATATACACTGACAAATGTATGTACAATGACGAGAACCGGTGGCTCAGGTGTAATAAGGCCGAAGATGAGCAATATTCTAGGGCCGGCGGGTCTCCTCCTCCGACTTGCGTGAATCCTTGTGTTGTCGTATATCAATGACGTAACATGAACCGTTATTCAGTTTCTTGCTGACCACAAAGGGTCCTTCCCAAGGTGGGGATAATTTATGCATAATTGTTTGATCTTGGATCAGCCGGAGCACCATGTCGCCTTCTTGAAACATCCGGGTCTTAATTCTGCCACTATGATAGCGACGCAAGTCTTGTTGTCATATCGTCGAACGAGCCGCCACAAGGTCACACTACTCATCCAAAGCATTGAGGGCGTCTTGACGTGTTATCTCATTAACAACTTCAACATAAGCCACCACACGTGGCGAGTCATGACAGATATCAGTTGGAAGAACCGCCTCTGGCCCATACACCATGAAGAAAGGCGTATAACTTGTTGACCTGTTGGGGGTGGTATTTATGCTCTAGAGTAATGAAGGTAACTCCTCAACCCAACAACCCGGTGTTCGTTGCAAACGAACCATAAGCAGGGGCTTTATGCCTCTCAAAATTTCTTGGTTATCCCTCTCAGCTTGTCCATTACACTATGGATGAGCCACGGAAGAAACATCCAGACGAATATGCCCTTGTTGATAGAACTCCTTCGTAGCACCTTTAGAAAAATTGGTGCCATTATCAGTGATGATACTATGAGGGAAACCAAAGCGGAAGATTAGTTTTTTAGCAAACTGGACTGCAGTTGCCGCATCACACTTGCTGACCGGCTCTGCTTCAATCCACTTGGTAAATTTGTCAACCGCAGGTGGGTTTTCTTATCTTTAGACCTCTTGAAAGGCCCTACCATATCAAGCCCCCAGACTGCAAACGACCAGGTAATTGGAATCATCCTCAATTCTTGAGCCGGCACATGAGCCCGTCGAGAAAACTTCTGACAACCATCACATTTACTGATGATATCCTCTGCATTAGCATGAGCCGTCAACCAATAAAACCCATGATGAAAGGCTTTGGCCCCCAGAGATTTTGAGCCGACGCGATAACCACAATCACCTTCATGAATCCCATGCAAGATCTCACAGCCCTCTTTGGGAGAAACACAACGGTGGAAGACACCTGTTACGCTGGATTGCTATAACTCGCCATTAATAATAGTTATAGACTTAGACCACCGGGTTATGTGCCTTGATAAAGTCTCATCCTTAGGTAACTCGCCCCGGGTCATATAAGTCAGGTAAGGTAGAGTCCAATCTGGAGTAGCATGGAGAGCCGCCACCAATTCTGTCCCCGGGTCAGATGGTAATCTGATCGAGGGATTGTGTAAGAGATCAAGAAACACATTGGGAGGAACTAGCTTACATTGAGAACCAAGCAAGCTTAAAGCATCAGCCGCCTCATTCTTCCTTCGGTCAAGGTGCTCGACCTGATAATTGATAACCCACAAGTATAGGGGATCACAATAGTTTTCGAGGGTAGAGTATTCAACCCAAATTTATTGATTCGACACAAGGGGAGCCAAAGAATATTCTCAAGTATTAGCAGCTGAGTTGTCAATTCAACCACACCTGGAAACTTAGTATCTGCAGCAAAGTGTTTAGTAGCAAAGTAATATGATAGTGGTGGTAACGGTAACAAAAGTAAAGATAGCAAAAAGTAATGTTTTGGTATTTTGTAGTGATTGTAACAGTAGCAACGGAAAAGTAAATAAGCGAGAACTAGTATATGGAAAACTCGTAGGCACCGCATTAGTGATGGATAATTATGCCGGATGCGGTTCATCATGTAACAGTCATAACATAGGGTGACACAGAACTAGCTCCAATTCATCAATGTAATGTAGGCATGTATTCCGAATATAGTCATACGTGCTTATGGAAAAGAACTTGCATGACATCTTTTGTCCTACCCTCTCGTGGAAGCGGGGTCCTATTGGAAAGTAAGGGATATTAAGGCCTCCTTTTAATAGATAACCGGAACAAAGCATTAGCACATAGTGAATACATGAACTCCTCAAACTATGGTCATCACCGGGAGTGGTCCCGATTATTGTCACTTCCGGGTTGTCGGATCATAACACGTAGTAGGTGACTATAGACTTGCAAGATAGGATCAAGAACTCACATGTATTCATGAAAACATAATAGGTTCAGATCTGAAATCATGGCACTCGGGCCCTAGTGACAAGCATTAAGCATAGCAAAGTCATAGCAACATCAATCCCAGAACATAGTGGATACTAGGGATCAAACCCTAACAAAACTAACTCGATTACATGATAAATCTCATCCAACCCATCATCGTCCAGCAAGCCTACGATGGAATTACTCACGCACGGCGGTGAGAATCATGAAATTGGTGATGGAGGATGGTTGATGATGACGATGGCGACTAATCCCCCTCTCCGGAGCCCCGAACGGACTCTAGATCAGCCCTCCCGAGAGAGATTAGGGCTTGGCGGTGGCTCCGTATCGTAAAACGCGATGATTTCTTCTCTCTGATTTTTCTCTCCCCGAAAGCCAATATATGGAGTTGGAGTTGGCGTCGGAGGGTCTCCATGGGGCCCACGAGGTAGGGGGCGCGCCCAGGAGGGGGGGTGCTCCCCACCCTCGTGGACAGGGTGTGGGCCCCCTGGTCTTCATCTTTGGCGAGGATTTTTTATTATTCTTTATAAGACATCTCGTGGAGTTTCAGGTCATTCCGAGAACTTTTGTTTTCTGCACATAAAACAACATCATGGCAATTCTGCTGAAAACAGTGTCAGTCCGGGTTAGTTCCATTCAAATCATACAAGTTAGAGTCCAAAACAAGGGCAAAAGTGTTTGGAAAAGTAGATACGACGGAGATGTATCAACTCCCCCAAGCTTAAACCCTTGCTTGTCCTCAAGCAATTCAGTTGACAAACTAAAAGAGAAAAAGAAAAACTTTTACAAACTCTGTTTGCTCTTGTTGTTGTACCTATGTCAAGCCAGCATTCAGGTTTTCAGCAAAGATTATAACTAACCACATTTGCAATAATTCTCAGGTCTCATGTTTACTCATATCAATAACATAATCAGCTGGCAAGACATAATAATAAATCTCGGATGACAACACTTTATCAAAATAATCATAATATGATCTAACAAGATGGTATCTCGCTATCCCTTTCTGAGACCGCAAAACATAAATGCAGAGCACCTTCAAAGATCAAGGACTGACTAGACATTGTAATTCATGGTAAAAGAGATCCAATCATAGTCATACCCGATATAAATTAATAGTAATGAATGCAAATGACAGTTGTGCTCTCCAGCAAGTGCTTTTAATAAGAGGGTGATGACTCAACATAAAAGTAAATAGATAGGCCCTTCGCAGAGGGAAGCAAGGATTTGTAGAGGTGCAAGAGCTCAATTTTGAAATAGAGATAAATCATATTTTGAGCGGCATACTTTCATTGTCAACATAACAACTAAGGGATGACGTTATCTTGCATGCTAAACAAATTATAGGCGGTTCCCAAACAGAATGGTAAAGTTTATACCCCCTGTCGGTGTCAAAACCGGCGGATCTCGGGTAGGGGGTCCCGAACTGTGTGTCTAGGCAGATGGTAACAGGAGACAAGGGACACGATGTTTTTACCCAGGTTCGGGCCCTTTCGATGGAGGTAAAACCCTACTCCTGCTTGATTGATATTGATGATATGGGTAGTACAAGAGTGGATCTACCACGAGATCAAGGAGGCTAAACCCTAGAAGCTAGCCTATGGTATGATTGTTGTTCTGTCCTATGGACTAAAACCCTCCGGTTTATATAGACACCGGAGAGGGCTAGGGTTACACAGAGTCGGTTACAATGGTAGGAGATCTATATATTCGTATTGCCAAGCTTGCCTTCCACGCCAAGGAAAGTCCCATCCGGACACGGGGCGAAGTCTTCAATCTTGTATCTTCATAGTCTTGGAGTCCGGCCGATGGTGATAGTTCGGCTATCCGGACACCCCCTAGTCCAGGACTCCCTCAGTAGCCCCTGAACCAGGCTTCAATGACGACGAGTCCGGCGCGCATATTGTCTTCGGCATTGCAAGGCGGGTTCCTCCTCCGAATAATTCATAGAAGATTGTGAACACCAGGATAGTGTCCGGCTCTACAAAATAAATTCCACGTACCACCGTAGAGAGAATAATATTTACACAAGTTCAATCTGTTGACGTATTTTGTGGCGTGACGTCACACCACAACCAAGCCTTTACTCGAATCGTTTTTATTATTCCACCTCAGCGCGTTTAGCGAAGCGGTTTCCTTGGCACGTCTTGTCGAAGCAGAGATCGTGTTCCCTTATTCCGGGATTCTCATCAATACGGACGTGGGTAACCCAACCGTGCCCGTTTCCCCGCCCCCTCTATCAAAGGAGAGTTCCAAACGGTCGTCACGGGGACGGCTCTTGGTATTCTCCCCCTTTATAATGAGACCAAGGCCTGTCCCTTTCCTTCGGTCCTCAATTGAATCCGCCCCTTGCCCCGAGTTCCAACACCCAAGGCTCCAGATTCGGGCGCTTCGGACCTTCGACAATGTCCGGCTCGACCTACAGGGCCGGTGGATGCCCTCCTCCGTCACGGAAGAAGACGTGCTAAAGCTGAGAGACGCCAGGTACCTAACCTACGAGATTTCGCATAGGTTGCCTGCCCAAGGGCAAGTCATTCCCACTCCCGAGCCTGGTGAGAGCGTCATGTTCGTGTCTCACATCCTTCGGGGTTTAGGCTTCCCGATGGACCCCTTTGTGAGTGGGCTCATGTTTTATTACGGGCTGGAATTCCATGACTTGGCTCCGGAGTCCATCCTCCACATCTCATCATTCATTGTTGTCTGCGAAGCCTTCCTCCGCACTGCCCCTCACTTCGGTTTATGGCTCAAGACCTTCAACGTGGATCCGAAGGTGATCGACGGGCGACAGGCAGAGTGCGGAGGGGCAGTTATAAGTAAGAGGGCCGATGCTCCATGGCCCGAGGGCTCTTTCCAAGAGGAGCTCGGCTTGTGGCAACAGGAGTGGTTCTATATCAGCGCTCCCCGGGGCAGCAGGCAGGTGCCGCCGCCCGCCTTTCACTCGGGCCCCCCACAACGATTGGCGTCATGGGTCCACAAAGGGCTTGACTGGGAGCCGTCCAAGGACGTACCAATATTGCAGGGCCGGATCCGAGACCTCCAAGAGAGGGAGATCAATCTGGTCGTAGTGATGCAGGTTATGATGATTCGGCGTCTTCTGCCCTACAAACTTCGCCCCCTCCACCTGTGGAATTCAATCCGGAGGGACCGCGAGCTCTTCAACACTTCATGGGTACGACACTCGTGGAGATGTATAAACTGTTCTTCGGATCACAAGAGATGTGTTCGGACTTGACTGAGGACGCCGGCCTAAGCTGCAATCGCCCAGATACTCAAGTAAGTAGTCCTGTGTATGGACATACCGTCCATTTATTTATCATGGATTTGCCTTTTAACCAGCTATCCTTTGAACAGGAGTGGATAGCGCAAGCAAAACTGATACGGTGTCCGGCCCCCCTCCCTGAGACCACGCCAGATCCCGTGTTAGTCAAGATTTTGGAGGTTGCGCCTTCGGAAGAGGGCGAAGGGGGGAACAGGGAAACTACCGCCACTGCTAAGGAGGATCTCAATAAGGGGGGATCAAGAATCCCTCCCTCCAGGGGGAGAAGAGGACCGCTTCCGAAGACCCGAAGGCTAAGGCCTCGAAGCGGGGGAAGAAATCTGCACCGGAAGGTCCTGTGCCGGGAGGAGTCCCGGCCGCACTGTCTCCCCAAAGGAATCAGCCCTCCAGCGAGCCGTAAGTAGAAAAAGGGGAGTTTTGTAATAAGGGACATCCCTATTTTTATTTCTGAGGATAACCGAAGTTCTTACCTTGTAGTTCGGATCTCAGCCCTTCTCAGCAGAGCTCATCTTCGTGGGACCTTCATCCGGAGATGATGGAGAGCGAAACGCCTCCATCTGCCGCACCGTCAGGCGGGGCGGATGACCCTGAGGTGTCGTCACGGAGGGTCTCCCCGAGTTCGGTGGGGCCGGAGAGTTCGGCACCAACTGGTGTACGGCCGGTGGAGCTGAACGATCTGCTCGAGAGGGCGTCTATCTCAGAAGATCACCATACATTAATGAGTATGGTGATTGAAAGGATCTCATCCGCTGAGAGCAGGTTGCATGAGGCCGTTAGAAGTTTACTGACAGGGTTTGAGGTACGCAAAAAATGACATACCTTTTGACAGTTTTGCACATAAAGTGCGCCCTGTATAGATAGTAGCCCCTGAGACTCGGTATGTTGTCGAAAGCGACAGCGTGCCGAGGATCATAGTCTCAGTTATAAAATGTCGCCTTTCCTATGTAGGTGGCGGAACGTTCGGTGGCCAACCAGACTGATAGAGTTGCGAACTGAAGCGGCAACTCGACGTTGCGGATGCGGACATCGCGCTTGTCAATAAACGACTTGACGAGTCACAAGGTAGGTGGTTTCTCCGCGGTCACCTGGTAAGGGAGCTGATGCCCACACCTTACATCATGTATGCTTGATGCAGATGGCGCCGCTGCTATGGAGGACCTTCGGGCAGAGCTTGCTCGAGCCAAGGAGCAAGCCAGAAAAAGTGATGCGGCTGCCTCGAAGGCAGCTGAGGAGCTAAAAGCCGAAAAGGCTGCTCACTGCCGGAGCAGGGAGGAGATGGCCGTGAAACTGAAAGATGCTACCGACCGCTATGAGGTTCTTGAAAGAGAACGCCAAGTGGAGCAAGAGGACCTGAAGAAGGCCACCGCCGAAGCCAAGGATGCCCGTTCTGCAATGCGGGCTATAAAGGAGGAGTTGTGTCAGGCCGGAGACATTGTGGCTGGAAAGCCCTTTCTGCTGCGTAGGAAGTTCACAGATCCGAAGTATGCTCAGTTGGGCCAGTTGTGGGGTGCGGAGGATCCTTATCTGAATTTGGCGGCGAGTGTGGCGGACGCAGTCATGCACTTCCGAAGCCAAAAGGATCACGAAATGGAAGAGCTTTTTTGGTCTCAATTCCGTAGTCCGGGGCATCCCCTTCCGTTAACCGATCGGTTGGCTGAGTGGGCTGAGCTGAATAGGCTGTCCGGACTTGCCATGAAGGATGTGGTGGCTCATTTGTGGCCAGAAAGGCCCAAGCCGAAGAGTTATTTTGGCTTAGTGCAGCAATTCCTTGACGCGGTGCCGCATATCAAGGCGATGAAGCGGTCGGCATGCATAGAGGGTGCACGGATAGCTCTCGCCCGTGTCAAAACATACTGGGCGGAGATGGATGCCACCGACGTTGCGTCCCAGGATTCGGACAGAAGCCGATTACCCGTCGAGCACTATTTTGAGGAAGTCCTGCGGGGCGCTCGTTTAGTAGAGTCGCAGTGCTCGAAAAACGTTATGTTCAAATGACATGTATGATTTGTAAAACCATATTTATGATATAAGGGCTTTTTATACTTGTGCTTTCAAGTATTGAGATATCTCCTGTGCGGCCGTTAATGTATATGTATATATAACCTGAAAGATGGCAGTCTTCGGCTTCAGCCCCCACGCACATGGTGTGGGGGTGTTTGCAAAAAAGCGCATTTTCACACTTAATCCAACGTCTTGGTCCTGTGAAGGAGGTGGTAGCGTAGCAAACCAGGCAACCGGACTATAATGCTTTATCACTTTCACTTAGCCATAGGAGTTTGAAGGTGGGGCTACGATATAGCCCCTAGGGGCACCGCGCTCTTCCGATTTCAGGGCGCGTGTGTGCCTGACCGGGAAACGGTCCTTCGTCAAAGCGGAGGAATTCTAGACATTCCGGTAGTCAATCAAGTGGTTGACCAGTCTCTCGCTATATCATGACAGTCAGTTTTCAGCTTTCTCTACTGAGGTGCTCGCCCGGCCGAACTGGGGCACAATCGCAGTAGTTCTCCTGGTGCTGCGTTAGCCGATAGAGCGGAACGTAAGGCAGCAAAACACAGGAGCCGGGCAAACCCAACATTTTACCAAAGACATGATTCGGAGCTGATGCATATAAGGCCTAACTCGAGATGCCGAACACTCCCTGAGGTATTCGGTCTTTATGATAACGGGCAGAATAATGCCCTAAGCCCCTAGTGTCCAGGCACGCGCAAACTCTTCTGACGCGGCCGATGCCAAAACGCCAGCCTCCGCCTCGGTTATAGTAGGAAACCGGGGGATGTGTATCAACAAGAGACAGTAAAAAAGGTTTACGCAGGGTCTTAATTTGAAAAGAATCCTTACAACGGGTCCCTGCTGCACGTCTGCGCCTGTGTCTCCGTTGTGCTGTATCCTGGACGGGTGTAGCACGCTGTTCATCTGTAAAAGAGAAGAACTTAGTATGGAAAAATATCGTGCAAAAAATGTATTTAAGACAGAATATGATTTAAAAGATGAATGAAGTTGAGCTTTATTGGCTTTCATTGTTCATGCGTGCAGCCCCTTGTAAAGGGGTATGCAGCTACGAAGCCCCTTGTTTATTTATGCCGGACTCACCTAACTGTGTCCGGGGTCTGAATGACCTGTTTTTAGGGGCTTTGATCAGCAAGGCCGGATTAGTGTGTGGCTGTCAAGGCAGTCTCACGTTCTTCCGTGGTCGAGGAACACTCGAAGTTACCGTTTAATGAGATGATGCCGCGTGGACCGGGCATTTTAAGTGTAAGCGACGCGTAATGCGGTATTGCGTTAAAGCGGGCGAAAGCTTCGCGTCCCAATAGTGCTTGATGGCTACTTTTAAATGGGGCGATATGGAAGATTAGCTTTTCGCGACGAAAGTTGTCGGATGAACCGAACACAACTTCTAGTAGTAAGGAGCCCGTATAATTGGCATAAGGGCCTGGCGTCACTCCTTTAAAGGAAGTGCTGCTATGGCAAATTTTGGTAGGGTCTATCCCCATTCTGCGGATTGTGTCCTGGTATAGCGGGTTTATATCACTGCCGCCATCCACTAGGACTTGTGTAAATTGTAGTCCATCGATTATAGGATCCAATATCAAAGCGGTCCCTCCTGCATTTCAAATACTTTTGGAGTAATCCTGATGGTCGAAAGTAATTGGTTTTGACACCCAATTTTGGGACTCCGCTGGGGTAGACCGTGCGGCGCGTATTTTAGTGGGTGCCGCACTATTTTTCCTTGTTATCACTTGAAGTGAATTCACTGTTTTGACTTCTTGTGGGAAAGTCTTCTGTTTTCCGGCGCTCTGCTTGTGGGGCTCGTCATCGTCTTCACTTGGTGTGTCGAGCCCCTTGTGTTCGGCGTTAAGTCGGCCGGACTGCTTGAAGACCCAACAATCTCTGTGGGTATGGTTTGCAGGCTTCCCGGGGGTACTGTGGATTTGACATATCCTGTCCAAGATTTTGTTTAAGTTGGACAGCTCATCACTGTTGTCCTTAAGAGGTAGTGTTTTGGTATTCGGCCAAGAGCTTTTGAACCCGGCGTTGACCGCCGTGCTCTTTGGGCCATTTTCCTTAGTCCGGCGCTGATCTTTTCTGCGCCGTGGTTTCCTATTTCCATCCCTGACCTCGGATGTACTCGGGTCGCTGGTGCTGCATCTTGCCAGCCAGCTGTCTTCCCCCGCGGAAAAGCGGGTCATGAGGCTTGTTAGCGCGGCCATTGTCCTTGGCTTTTCCTGGCCTAGGTGTCTGGCGAGCCATTCATCTCGGACGTTATGTTTGAAGGCTGCTAAGGCCTCGGCGTCCGGACAGTCGACTATTTGGTTCTTTTTGGTGAGGAACCTGTTCCAGAATTTGCGGGCTGACTCTCCGGGCTGTTGAGTTATGTGACTTAGATCGTCTGCATCCGGAGGGCGGACATAGGTCCCCTGGAAATTTGCTCGAAACGCATCCTCAAGCTCTTCCCAACTTCCAATTGTATTTTCTGGGAGGCTCTTGAGCCAATGCCGAGCTGGCCCTTTGAGCTTGAGGGGTAGGTATTTTATGGCATGGAGATCATCTCCTCTGGCCATATGTATGTGTAGGATATAATCCTCAATCCAGACTCCGGGGTCTGTTGTTCCGTCGTATGCCTCTATGTTTACGGGATTGAATCCTGTTGGAAATTCATGATCCAGTACCTCATCGGTGAAACATAGGGGGTGTGCGGCGCCCCTGTATTTAGGTGTTCCGTTATTTTCGAACACTCGATGTGTTGTGTTGCTTCCTTGAGCCTTCTTTCTTGGCCCATACATGGACCTGACCGGGCCATCCTTTTTGCGAGGATCCTTATATGGATCATGTGCTGGCTTGTGTGCAGCGCCGCTTGCCGCTCTTAGCATGTCATCTGTTCGTCTATCCGGCCAGGCGGCCTCTTTGTTTTTTGACTGTGGGGGCTCTACGGCCTCCTCGTCAAATTCGGCCAACAGCCTGCGCTTCGGGTAGATCTTTGCTTGGTGACTATCGCCGTATTTATCTGCGGTCTTGAGTACTTTGCTCCATCTCATTCTGAGTACGTCTTCCGCTGTTTTGAGTTTTCGCTTCTGCTTGTTCAAACTTCTTGCAGTGGCGACGAGCCTTTTGTGGAGGTTCATATGCTCCGGTGATGTGTCCGGCGTGAGATCATCTGGACTGTTGTTTTCGTCGGGGATGGGTTGCTCGTCCAATTTATCTTGTTCGGACGGTTGCTTGGTGGCATGTTCGTCATCCACTGGTTCGCCCTGCTCTACGGCTGGGTCTATATGGGTGCTGTTGTTATCGAGGCGGGACTTCAGGCGGCGCTTGCGTCGCCGTTTTGGCTTTTTTACGGGGGAATTGTCCTTCGCCGCGTCCCGTTGTTCCTCGTTATCGCTTCCTTTTGGTGTATACACCATGTATACATTGTGAGTTGAGGTGGTTTTCCAGTGCCCTGTGGGCGCTAGTTCTTGGTTGTCTCCGGCATCGTCGTCCATACCGTCGATGTCTTCGGAGTCGAAGTCTAGCATGTCGGTTAGGTCGTCGACAGTGGCTACGAAGTGGGTGGTGGGTGGGCTTTGAATTTCTTCATCGTCCGCATCCCAACTGTCCTGACCGTAGTCCGGCCAGGGCTCTCCTGATAACGAGAGATACTTTAGCAAATTCAGGATGTCGCCAAAAGGCGAGTGCTGAAAGATGTCCGCAGCGGTGAACTCCATGATCGACGCCCAATCGGATTTGATCGGTAGGGGCGCGGGAGGTTCGGAGTCCGGCGAGGGATCCGGCGCCTCGGAGTCACGAGCTTCACAAAGGACAGGGTTGGTATTCGGATCCATCGCCATAGAGGTAGCAGCCCCCGAGGCGGTGTCTAGCCACCTATCCTTGATCTGCGTAGTCGGCTCCGAATTAAGGGTCGGAGCGGTCTTTTGTGCGGCCTCCGGGGCACTGTCCGGCAGCAGAGCTAAATCATGCTCATCGTGACAGTGCGGCGCGCACGACTGTGGCTCGGATCCGTCGAAGATCGAGTCTCCGCGGATGTCGGCCGTGAAGTTCAAACTTCCAAATTTGACCTGATGGCTAGAGGCGTAGCTTTCAATCTGCTCCAGATGGCCAAGCGAATTGGCCCGCAGTGCAAAGCCGCCGAATACAAAGATCTGTCCGGGGAGAAAAATCTCGCCCTGGACCGCGTCGTTGTTGACGATCGAAGGAGCCATCGGGCCTATCAGCGACGACACAGAGGAACTCTCAATGAAAGCACCAATGTCGGTGTAAAAACTGGCGAATCTCGGGTAGGGGGTCCCGAACTGTGCGTCTAAACGGATGGTAACAGGAGACAAGGGACACGATGTTTTTACCCAGGTTCGGGCCCTCTCGATGGAGGTAAAACCCTACTCCTGCTTGATTGATATTGATGATATGGGTAGTACAAGAGTGGATCTACCACGAGATCAAGGAGACTAAACCCTAGAAGCTAGCCTATGGTATGATTGTTGTTCTGTCCTATGGACTAAAACCCTCCAGTTTATATAGACACAGGAGAGGGCTAGGGTTACACAGAGTCGGTTACAATGGTAGGAGATCTATATATCCGTATTGCCAAGCTTGCCTTCCACGCCAAGGAAAGTCCCATCCGGACACGGGACGAAGTCTTCAATCTTGTATCTTCATAGTCTTGGAGTCCGGCCGACGGTGATAGTTCGGCTATCCGGACACCCCCTAGTCCAGGACTCCCTCACCCCCCCTCCTCCACAAGCATCAATCCATGGCTTGCTCGAATCAACGAGTGCCTCCAACATTCAACGGGTCCCAGGGGGAGTTTTGTTTGCAATTATTTTGATTTAGTTTGCATAAAGCATGGGACTGGGCATCCCGGTGACCAGCCATTTTCTCGTGAATGAGGAGCGGAGTCCACTCCTCTTGAGAATAACCCACCTAACACGGAAGATAAGGGCAGCCCTAGTTTATATATGAGCTATTCAAGCATGCAAAACGGAATGTTTATTTGAAGGTTTTGAGTTTGGCACATACAAATTTACTTGGAACGGCAGGTAGATACCGCATATAGGAAGGTATAGTGGGCTCATATGGAATAACTTTGGGGTTTAAGGGATTGGATGCACAAGCAGTATTCCCGCTTAGTACAAGTGAGGCTAGCAAAAGATTGGGAAGCGACCAACTAGAGAGCGACAACAGTCATGAACATGCATTAAAATTAATAAACATTGAATACAAGCATGAGTAGGATATAATCCACCATGAACATAAATATTGTGAAGGCTATGTTGATTTGTTGCAACTACATGCGTGAACATGTGCCAAGTCAAGTCACTTAAATCATTCAAAGGAGGATACCACCCCATCATACCACATCACAACCATTTTAATAGCATGTTGGCACGCAAGGTAAACCATTATAACTCATAGCTAATCAAGCACGGCACGAGCAACTATGATCTCTAATTGTCATTGCAAACATGTTTATCCATAATAAGCTGAATCAAGAACGATGAACTCATCATATTTACAAAAACAAAAGAGGTCGAGTTCATACCAGCTTTTCCCATCTCAGTCAGTCCATCATATATCATCATAATTGCATTTCACTTGCACGACCGAACGATGTGAATAATAATAAGAGTGCACGTGCATTGGACTAAGCTGGAATCTGCGAGCATTCAATAAACAGGAGAAGACAAGGCAATATGGGCTCTTGGTTAAATCAACAATGATGCATATAAGAGCCACTTCAACAATTTAATCATGGTCTTCTCCTACTGACCCCCAAAGAAAAGAAATAAAAACTATTTACACGGGAAAGCTCCCAACAAGCAAAAGAAGAACGGGAAATATTTTTGGGTTTTCTTTTTAATTACTACAGCAAAGAAATAAACTACTACTAACAACAATTTTTTTGGGTTTTTTCTTAAGGTTTATTAAACACACAAGAAGAAAGCAGGAAAAAGAAAATAAACTAGCATGGATATTACAGTGAAAGCGTATGAGCACCGACATCTAGTAATGAGTGTGTGTGAACATGAATGTAATGTCGGTGGGAAATACGTACTCCCCCAAGCTTAGGCTTTTGGCCTAAGTTGGTCTATTGCCAGGGATAGCCTAGCGGATACCCGTAGGTGAAGCTGGGGTCATACTGCGATGCAGCGGCTATCGCCTCCTGAGCTGTAGCGTGGCATCGAGCAGCCTCCGCTCTCCTCTCGTACTCATCTGCCTCCTCTCTGGTAATAATATATCTTCCTTTTGTCTGAGAATCAAAGAAGGCAGGAGCAGGAAGAGTAATATGGACTACATGTCGTTTGTTAAACACTAGTCGATACTGGAGAGGTGGTTCAGTCCTCTCAACAAACTGGTGGGAAACCATAGAATCAAAATCTAAATAAGTAGGGGGTAACTCCATATCACCCTCACGAATGTCTATCTCAAGAAAATTAGCTAAGCGGGTTGCATAAATTCCTCCAAAGAAATCTCCGTTATGTCTATTATGATGCAACCTACGAGCTACAATGGCTCCCATATGATAAGATTGGTCTCCTAACACAACACTTCTGAGAATGCTGAGATCAGGGGCACACATGTGACATTCTTCATCCTTAGCATTTACGCTTCTACCTATGAAGAGAGAAAAAATAATGTATAGCAGGAAAGTGAACGCTCCCTATAGTGGCTTGCGTTATATCTCTAGATTCCCCCACAGTTATTCTAGCAAGAAAGTCTCTATATTCAGATTTAGGGGGATCCCTAACACTACCCCAAGATGGAAGTTTGCAAGCAAAAGTGAAATCCTCTAAGTCCATGGTATAAGATTTGTCATAAAGGTCAAACATGACTGAAGGAGAATTACGCGAAGATGAAAACTCAAACCTCCTCACAAATGAATTTGTGAGATCATGATAACGGGGGCATTTGTCAACTTCAAAGTCCTAAAGACCGGCGTTACGCATATATTCGCTAAATTCTTCTTTGATTCCCGCTTGATTCATAAAATTTTCCGAAGGCCATTCACAGGGCCTCACAGGAGCGTCTCTTGGTGGTTCCTCGTCAGCATCACGCATTGCAAGCCTGGGACCTTGCTTCCTTGAAGAACCACCTTGGAACATCTTCCTAAACATATTGTTTCCTCTGAAAAATTTCTAAAAAATTTAGTAACTTCAAATAAAAGTGAACCAACTTCAATAAAATTGATAGCAACAACTCCCACAAGTGCCTAGAGCCTATATCAAGCATTAGAACTACTTGGAACCATATAAATTTGACATGCAAGCTCAAGAACATGGTCACCTATGCAGCACAAATTTGCAATGAATAAAGCACTAGAACAAAAACTAATTGGACCAATGGAGGAGTTACATACCAAGGAACAATATCCCCAAGCAGTTTTGCGAGAGGTGCTTTGAGCAAGGAGATCGAAAATCACAGCAACAGGGGCTGAAACTCGTGCTTGAGTTGATTTTTCATGTTTGTGTGAGGCAGAGGAAGAAGATGGGTGCAGGGATAAGTGGAGGAGGGCCACCATGGGCCCACGAGGCAGGGGGCGCGCCCAGGGGGGTAGGGCGCGCCCTCCACCCTCGTGGCCAGGTGGCAGCTCCCCCCGCGGTAATTTTTGCATAGTAAATCCTCAAATATTCCCGAAAAAATCATATTAAATTGGCATGGCTTTCTAAGGACTTTTATTTTCAGGATATTTTTATATTGCATGGATAAGTCAGGAAACAGACAGAAAAATTACTATTTTACTTTATTTCTACTAAATAACAAAAAATATAAAGAGGGTACAGAAGGTTGTGCTTCTAGTTTCATCCATCTCGTGATCATCAAAATGAACCCACTAACAAGGTTGATCAAGTCTTGTTAATAAACTCATTCTGAATAACACGGAACCGGAGAAATTTCGAATAACACTAAGTTACCTCAACGGGGATATGAAAATCCCCAATAATAAGAATATCATACTTTTTCTTGACAGTAGGGAGAGGAAATTCAAAACCTCCAAATATAATCGATGGAATTTTTCCAATAGAGTTGATACAATAAACTTGAGGTTGTTTCCTCGGAAAGTGTACCGTGTGCTCATTACCATTAACATGAAAAGTGACATTGCCTTTGTTGCAATCAATAACAGCCCCTGCAGTATTAAAGAAAGGTCTTCCAAGAATAATAGACATACTATCATCCTCGGGAATATCAAGAATAACAAAGTCCGTTAAAATAGTAACGTTTGCAACTACAATAGGAACATCCTCACAAATACTGACAGGTATAGCAGTTGATTTATCAGCCATTTGCAAAGATATTTCAGTAGGTGTCAACTTATTCAAGTCAAGTCTACGATATAAAGAGAGATGCATAACACTAACACTGGCTGCAAGATCACATAAAGCAGTTTTAACATAATTTCTCTTGATGGAGCATGGTATAGTAGGTACTCCTAGATCTCCAAGTTTCTTTGGCATTCCACCCTTAAAAGTATAATTAGCAAGCATGGTGGAATTTTCAGCTTCCGGTATCTTTCTTTTAATAGTAATGATATCCTTCATATACTTAGCATAAGGATTTGTTTTGAGCACATCAGTTAATCGCATACGCAAAAAGATGGGTCTAATCATTTCAGCGAAGCGCTCAAAATCCTCATCATCCTTTTTCTTGGATGGTTTCGGAGGAAAAGGCATGGGTTTCTGAACCCATGGTTCCCTTTCTTTACCATGTTTCCGGCCGACGCCCCGAGCGCAACGACCGGTGCTATGGACGAGGAGGAGGAAGAGGTGGAGGACGATGGGAAGACCGTGGCCCTCGCCAAGGGTGGCCTGACCGACCTCGCGAGGACCGCTGGCAGGACCAGCCTCGTGAGGGAGGTTGGAGGGACCCACCTCGCAAGGGGGGTTGGAGGGATCAGCCTCGCGAGGATCGCCCACAAGGCAACACGGGCCTCCCTCCTCTGCCACCACAGCCGACGAGGAATGAAGACCATCACCAGGACGAGGGGGCTGGAGGCTTCCAGGAGCCGCGTGCAATCGCTTGCATCTTGGGCGGCGCACAAGCCCCAGCCTCTCAGCGCATCTTCAATCAGTTTGCTCGCGAAGTGAATGCAGTCCTCCCCAAGCTTGAGGCCACACGCCCTCTCAGGTGGTCAGCGTGCGCTATCACGTTCAGCTCAGCGGATCAGCTCAAGTACGCAGCCCCAGCAGGAATCCTCCCGATGCTTTGTTCCCCAATCATCAGCAATGTGCAAGTCACCAGGACCCTCATCGATGGCGGAGCAGGGCTCAATGTCCTATCCGTCGAGACGTTCAACAATCTCCAAGTGCCATACAATCAGCTGCAGCCAACCAAGCCTTTCTCGAGAGTCACTGATGGTTCCACGGTTCCGATAGGGCAGGTCGCCTTCCTGTTACTTTCGGGAAGCGCGACAACTACCGCCGAGCTCATTGACTTCGACGTCGCTCACATCCACCTGCCGTACAATGCCATCCTCGGGTACCCAGCGCTGGCCAAGTTCATGGTCGTGACCCATCACGGCTACAATGTCCTCAAGATGCCAGGAAGCGGTGGAGTCATCACGGTGCCCTGTGAAGAGAGAGACGATGTGTGTTCTCTGGAACGTGCTTTCCAAGCGGCATCAATTGAAGACCCAGATCACAGGAACGGGAGGCTTCCCGAGGCTGCTCCTAAGAAGAAGAAGACATCGCCTGGCCCGACCCCTCGGGAGGCAGGCCCCTCAGGGTCCGCGCCTGTTCAGGGGGCGCCTCCTTCTGTTGCATAGGAAGGCGCGCCCGGCGCCCTCCTCGAGCAAGGCTTGGGGGCTCTCTTCTGGAGGGCCATCGACTTTGCTAACATTACAAGGGAGGTGCTCGGGCACCACTTGGAAGCGTGCTTCAACGCACGTTTCCCTCAGGAAGGAGCAAGGCAAGGAGGGACAAACCCTCAGGAATTCGTGAGCGAGATCATCCAGGAACTTCAAGAGTCAAGAGTCATGAGTGGCAGCCGCCGCTTTCCTGCCGTAGCTCCCCATCCAAGTGAGGATGGTGGGATGCGCGTCTGCATCGACATACCAGGACTCAACCGAGCCGCCTCTCAGGAGCGCCTCTAGCCCTCACACGTGGGGCGCTGCGAAGGTCCACCCGACAGCTATGTTCGCATGCCTTACGGCCTGCCGAACACGGCGGCTGTGCGTCAGCGCCACATGAGGAGCATCTTGGAGGCTCAGGCAGTCAGGCATTCCGCAGTCCTGGCGGAGATGGAGATGGTCCACAAGGAGCCGCCAATGCCTCCAGAGCCTCCCGAGGCCCCTGGGCCTGGGGGCTCGTGAAGATCGTCTCCCGCAGCGCGCGCCATCTGCTACTTCAGCATCCCTCCATCTTCAGCATCATCAGGTGACATCCTTCGAGTTTCATTTTCAGCTGGTAGCGCCCCCCAGGGCTGCATCATTCCCAGGCTACGTGGGTTCATCCCTGCGGCATGTATCCCTTTAGTTCATGTTTTCAACTTACTTTATCTGGGGCGCCCCTCGGGCAGCATCATCCCCAAAGTCGCTCGGGCCCGACCCAGCGGTGATCGTCTTTTTCTGCGTCTATCTAAATGGATTTGCTCCTTCATGATTAACGTGCTTGACGTAATCGCCCGCTCGATTGACACCAACTGATGGAGCTGCTCCCTCACGGCACGACGCTTGCACATGGGTCCGTCCCTGCAACGTTGACAAACCTGGATGGCTGAGCTCTGGCCGCGGCAACCCTGCAGGGCGCCACCTCACCAAGCCTTCAGTGCCTCGTCACCTTCCTAGAGCAACCAGCAGCTGGCCGGCAATTGTAACGGCAAACCCTCGCTTTTCTCATGATGAAATCGCAGGATCGCTTTAAGGAGCAGCATCGGGCGAGGCCTCCGCAGCGTCTCCTTTTCTCTCGTCCATGCAAACCGCTTGCATGATAAAGGGGGGGTACCTGAGCATCGCAACTCATGGGCTCTTACTGGCTCTCCAGCCCTCACCCTCTAGCCTTGTCCACGGCATCGCGACCTGGCATACCAGCGACGGCTGAGCCCGCTCGAGGGCCAAGACCTGAGGACGTAGAGCACGAGGGGGAGCAAAGGCGAGAGGGAAGAGGCACGTGGGGACCTCGCCAGGCAACTCCTCGGCTGTCGACGCTTGGGCCCGGCGCCACGCCAAAGAGCGGTTTCTGACCCCCGGGATAAGTCATCCTCTGGAAATACTAGCTATCGCAGCACCGACCTTGCACCTAATGCAGTTCCGTTTTGGCGACGTCGCGCTCCTTTCTCACCGAACGATGGCTGCTTGAGCGCTAAAGGGGACCTCCTGAGCATCGCGACTCAGGGGCTCTTACTGGACCCCGGGCCGCTCACCTCCTGGCCTTGACCACGGCATCGCGACTTGGCATACCAGCGACGGCTGAAGCCTACCTTGGCACCAGGACCTGTCAGCGCAGAGCGTCAAGTCCTCGCGAGGTTCGAAAGGGGGAACTAAGCTAAGACGGGACGAGCATCCCTCACCACTTCATGATAAGGATCATATTAACAAATGGAACTACAAGCACCTTACAAACCCCCGCGAGGTGTGTTCTTCGATTCCTCGTAGGGAACAAAAGGAGCAAATCCTAAAGAGTGCTAACTACGCATGCCTCCGCAAGAGACACCATCATCAACAGTGGGCCGTCAGCCACCGGCGCCAACCCCATACAGATCAGTGGCGACGGCGGCCTGACGAGCCTGCCCTGCTCTGAGAGCGACGCAAGCTCGGGGGCTCGTAGCTATCGTCGCTCGTCTCTGGGGTCGCGAGGAGCTTGGCGAAGTCGCTGGATCCTCCGACACCTCCGTTGCCTGAGGAGCTGCTGGGGAAGCGGTTTACGAGCCTAGTCCTCGCCGCGGCAGGGCCCCGGCCGGCTTTCTCAGGGCAGCACTCCAGCCGGCGTCCCTCCGCGTCGAAGACCTTGAAGAACATCAGGGAGGCGCCGTCGTACTCGAGGTCAATTGCGAGGGCGCCACCCGTCCTGCAGACCAGGGCGATCTCGCCCCATCCACGGGACAGGTTGACCCTTCCCAGAGCGACGACCTCGACCTCCGCTTCGGTCGCAGGGGTACTGCAGTCAGCATGTTGCAGCCAAAGCTCGATAGGCCCCCTCGGCGGGATCTCGAAGGCGAAGGAAGGAGCGAGGAGAATCCAGGACCGAGGAGGCATGGCATCGTGAAGCACGAGCTCGCGAGAAGAGCCCTCGGCGTGAACTCCTAGAGGAACGACGCGCACCGCCGTGATCCGCCGGCGGCGACGGCCCCTCAGGCGATGCCGCTCGGTGCCAGCGCCTTTAGGACCCTCGATCCGGGTGTACAAGGGCAGTGGGAATCCCGACGGCGGCCGCTCGAACCATGTCCTCGACACCTCCTGCCAAGCACTCCCTTCCCCGTGGCGAGAGACGAGCCGTTTCTTCGGAGGAAGTGGGACAGAACCCTCTCGGGGGGCCTTCCCCTTCTCTTCGGCAGAAAACTGACGGATCGGTGCCATTGGCGTAGGGAGGAGCAAGGATGAAGAGGAAGATGAAGAGTAGCGGGAAGAGGTGGACTAGAAGGGCTCATGCCGTTCCGTACATATAGCCAAGGAAGGCCAACCGCCGGCTACCACGATCACAGGTAATCATGACCCGTTTCGCATGCAGGGACTTGTCAACTCGTGCAGTTGCCGAGGCATCATGGGGGAGCATGGATGCCCACGTCCAATCAACCGCCACACGGCGCCCAAGGCCGCAGGCTATTGGGGCCCGCGGCGCTTCGCACTTGCCCCTTCGCTTCTCAGCTAAGCCGAGTCCAAGCGCGCCTTGGGCCCGGGGGTTACTGTCGGCGTTCTGGGAACGGGGGTACCCAGACTTGCCTGCCTGCGGCCTGCGGTGTGGCTCAAGGAGTGGCCCAGTACGGCCCATCTTCATCAGCACATGCTCAAGAACCTCACGAGGGGCCAAGCCTCGCGGGGCGGACGACAGGATGCTTCCTCAGGCACGGCCTCGTCAGGCTGGCTCGCGAGGAGTTGGAGAGATCAAGGCGGGGTACCTCACGAGGTGCCCGTGACGCAAGCCATGACGACCAAGGCCAGGCGGGCGCCGACCTGCGCAGAGTCATTGCTTCCTCTTTGGTACAAAGGGGGCAAGCGCAGGCAAGGGTATCAAGCAAAGGCAACCATTTCGGTGCAACAAGATCAAGACCAGCAGGACGACAGAACGGAGGTCATCGTGGAGCCCAAGCTGGCGTCATCGTCAGGGTCTTTGGCAGGCGAGGACCAACTTTAGTCAGGATAAGTGTACTAGATGTTCCCCTTCAAAATGGCCAATTGTTGGCGCCCTTCCCGCTCAATATTTGGGAAGAGGCCCGGGGCCTTCGCCTATAAATAGGACTAGCCACCCACAGGGTAGAGGATCGAAAGAACAAGGATAGAGGCATCGAAAGAACAAGGATAGAAAGACAGAGAGAGAGAGAAGCGACTGAACTCCCCCTAGCAGTTCATCGCACCAGCCAAGAACAGACCCTCGCGAGGCTGTTCTCCCCTTGTACTGTTCCTCGTCAGCCCCAAAGGCAATCCACCACACCACAAACTGGAGTAGGGTATTACACCACAATGGTGACCTGAACCAGTATAAATCTCGTGTCCCTTGTGTTGTTCTTCGTGTAGTTTTAGATCCTGGCGAGGCGGCGAGACATGGGTAGGCAGGAGGTGTGATCTCCTCGTGCACCCCAGTGTTCGAACCTTAAGGGTCTGCCGGAACCCGAAATCTGACAACTGCTCACACATTCCCTTAAAGTTCTGAATGAAGTGTGCCCTCAACTTGGCCCATGAATTGATGGAATTGGCGGGGAATCCTTTCAACCAGGTACGAGCCGCTCCATCCAACATCATCGGGGAGTACTTGGCACATACAACATCATTAACATCCATCATCTCCATAGCTAGTTCATGGCTTTCTATCCAAGCCTCCGAGGGAAGATCAGCTGTACAGTTAGGCACCTTGCAAGGACCCTTAAAATCCTTAGGTAAACATTCATTGCATAGAGACGACACTAGACACAGTACACCAACTATCCTAGAAGTCATCCTAGCTGCAATAATGGTGGAAGGGTGCACTAGACACAACTGAAAAGCCGCCAATTCCGCCTCATGACGGGCTCTAGCCTGATCCACAAGGGCCTGAGCATTATTATCATCATGGGGCGGGTTATGTCCATGGGGCAGGTCACCATTACGAGGCGGGTTACAATGCCATTTGCTGCTGGAAAACGCCGGCGACTCAATACGCCGGCTATAACTTTGACTTTTGCATGGTGCTGAGTAAATTCACTCACGACTGTATGAGTGAGCAGCCTGTTGTGCCACAGCCGTCTGAAGAAGCTCCACCACACTCCATGTCTCTATTGCCGCTGGAGACTCGCCTTTGATTGGGATGGCCACCGGCTGTGTGGCTGCTGCTATAATATTATCCACCAGGTTAGAATAATGGCCAAAGGGTGTTGGAACCCGTTGAGGTGGGGTCAGCTCCTTATGGGGCGGGTCTGGTAAACGAGGCTGAGCCGCCGCTCTGGTCCTTGGTGCCTCAGCAGCCTGGGTCACATCGGGCAGGTTACTTGTTCCTGCTACGGGCGTGTTAAAAAGATTCCGACCCTCAAACTGTGAAGGTAAACGGCTCTGGTGCCTCCTTCAAAGAATGGCGTTAGATGCATTCTGATCTAGATTCTGGCAAAATGCCTCGGCCCTTATCCGCTGTGACTCGGCCTCCATCGCGGCTCGTTCCGTCGCCATCCTGGCACTCTCTGCATTAAGATCCTCTTGGGCTTTGGCCACTTCATCTCGCACCTTTGCTACTTCTGCATTATGCTGTGCTTGATTCACCGGAGTCACCTCCATGGACAACAGAATCACTAGGACACCCAGGAGCTCAGATAAGACTTGAGCTAGCGGTCGGACTAAACCGCTTGCCCCAGCTATCACAGCAGCAGTTGAACCAGACATCATAGCAGCAGCTGTTGACAAACTTTAGTTTGGTTGCGTACCAGCCATAAAAATAGCAGCCCTGCTCTGCGGCTCATAATTGCCCGAAATACTATCGCCATCAGAATAGCCCCCAAGCCCGCCATCCTGAAGCTGATACATTGACTCGGTTTCTCCAGTTGAGGACTCATCACCTAAATAGATGGTTGTTTCTCCACCAGACACAGATCCTTCCTCAAGATACGCCCCATGAACAAAGCCAACAAAGGCATACTTCTGGCTGGATTGAAACCTGGCGGGTCACGCCCGCTGAGCCATCTCGATGATGTCGGCGCAGGTGTCCGGCTCAAGCTCTGACTCACCGATCTTGCCGATGAAGACGTGAATTCTGCGAAAGGGGACCCGAGCCTAGCCAACATCGTCAATGTAGATCTTGCCGTAGCGACTCTTAGTCATTCGGCCAACAGCATACCCTTCGATCCCTGAGAAGTTGCCCTTCTAGAACTCGAAGCCACCATGCTCTGGCCCCATGGTGGGCGCCAACTATCATGGTTTTGTCACGGCAGGTGCCCTTATGAAAGGACTTAGGTGTGGATCCATCGCTATGTAGGTTAGCTCAAAGGGATTGAATGGGACAAAGGACACAAAGGTTTATCCAGGTTCGGCCCCTCTCAGTGAGGTAATAGCCTACATCCTGCTTCTAGTTGTATTGCTTGAGTTTCTATTACAAGGGAGCGATTACGCTTGACCTAGCTTTCAATCTATTGTTTCGTGAGTTAATCCTCCATCGGGTCTCGCCTTCATATACATAGGCCAAGACCTGGCGTCTTACAAGAGTCCGAGCCGGCTCACACAACATGACCAGCCCGGTTTCTAAATCACCTTGCCTTACCAGGCAAGCCACCATATGGTGGTTCATACGTCCGGATCTTGGGCCACCATTAGGCCTGCCTCTTGAGCCGCCATCTTCACACTTCATTTTCTTGGGCCTTGCTGGGACTTTCTTTGCTGAGAGTCACCAATGGTGTAACCCGGCCCCTCCTGCGCGGGTCACGCCTTGGGGTTATATTTCCAACACCTTCAGATCCGAGATAGAAGGTATACCCAACCGTCTCTTTTGGGTATCCTATGAAATGCATTTGTCCACTTTGGTTTTGAGCTTTACCGGCTGAAGCCTTTTGACATAAGCATTGCAGCCTCAAACCTTGAGAAATGATAATTTAGGTTTCTTGCCAAACCACAGTTCATACGATGTCGTGTCCATGGACTTAGATGGTGCCATTTAATGTGGATGCAGCTGCCTCTAACGCATAACCCCAAAGTGATAGTGGCAGATCAGCAAGAGACATCATAGAACTCACCATATCCAATGGGGTACGATTATGACGTTCAGACACACAATTACACCGTGGTGTTCCAGGTGGTGTCAACTGTGAAACAATTCCACATTGTTTTAAGTGATTGCCAAACTCATAACTCATATATTCTCCCCCTCGATTGTATCGTAGGAATATAATCTTCCTGTTACGATGATTCTCAAATTTACTCTGAAATTGCTTGAACTTTTCAAACGTTTCAGACTTATGCTTCATTAAGTAAATACACCCATATCTACTCAAATCATCGGTGAAGGTGAGAAAGTAACGATATCCACCACGCCCTTCTACACTCATTGGACCGCACACATCAGTATGTATGATTTCAAACAAGTCACTTGCCCGTTCCATTGATCCAGAAAATGGGGTCTTAGTCATCTTGCCCATGGGGCATGGTTCGCATGTCTTAAGTGATTCAAAATCAAGTGACTCCAAAAGTCCATCAGCATGGATTTTCTTCATGCGCTTTACACCAATATGACCTAAGCAGCAGTGCCACAAGAAAGTGGTTCTATCATCATCAACTCTGCATCTTTTGGCATCAATGTTATGAACATGTGTATCATCACTATCGAGATTCAATAAGAATAAACCCCTCACAATGGGTGCATGAACATAAAAGATATTACCCATATAAATAGAACAACCATTATTCTATGAGGAAATGAGTAACCATCTTGCATTAAACAAGATCCAGATATAATGTTCATGCTCAATGCAGACACTAAATAACAATTATTCAGGTTCATCACTAATTCCGATAGTAATCAAAGAGCGAGCGTGCCGACATCGATCACATCAACCTTGGAACCATTTCTGATGCGGAGCATCCTTCGGTCATCCCCATGGACCTTCCATTGCCTCACCAAGCACCAAGAGGACCCATGACTAGAGCACGAGCTAGAGCTCTCAAGACCGAGGTGACTTCTCTCCTTGGTGATATATCACATGATCCTCTCGAGACATGGCTACTACCTAAATCCGGAATGTTGTGCATGATTAGGTACCAAGAGGACCCTCCCGAGGATGCACATGAAGATGGTCAAGACCCCAAGTCCACGGAAGAAGAGAACCAATGGACGAAGGCAAGAACAGCCTCCAGGCACTAGACATCCGGCCCCTGGAGATCTACAAGGCCAGGCCTCTGCAGAAGAAGCTATAGGGACCAGACATCCGACGTCCAGCCCCCCTAACTGGAAATCCGGCCAAAATCTCGGACATCTGGCACCAGTGTCCAGGGAGCACAGAAGGTTGCCGCGTCAGCCCGGACATCCGGCCAGCTCCCCAGACATCTAGCGCCTCTCGAAGCAGCGGACAACCGGCCCCTCCGAGCGGACATCCGGCGTCGCCCATCCAGAGAACAGAACGGCCAGCTGCACCAGTCCAGACATCCGGCCCTTCCGCCCGGACATCCGGCCCCTCGCGAGCCACCGGACATCCGGCCCTCCCTCTCTGCGAACAGTGTAAGGGCCGAGGCCCATGTACCCCTCTTCACCCCTAGACTATATATACTCCATCCCCACCTACGTATTAGGGTTAGCATTGTGATAGCTCATTTAGAGATAGAGCTCTGCTCATCCGTACCGGATCTACTCCGCATGAGGGACCGTGCCTCTTCAGAGAAGATCCATTCGGATTCAAGGCCTCCATCTAGAGAAGACAATCAAGACCTCCCCACGGGGAAGAATGGTTACTCTTGTATCTTCCTTTGTTGATTTTGGATCTCATGATACTTTGTACTTTCGGTGATCTAGTCCTTGTGTGATTGATTCCTTGTCAGTTGAGTGTTTCTCTCGTTTTCCCCCGTGATTTCCCTTGTGTTCTTCCACGTGTTCTTCATGGTTCCCCTATAGGATCCACTCCAAATGTGAAAGATCGGACCCTAGGGTTCCGCCCTACATCATCTTGGTATCATGAGCCACGTTGATCACGTTTTTGGAGCCCCTACCCCATTTTTTCTAGCTTGATTTTGTTGTTTTCGTCCTAAATCCGAAAATACCCACCAAAAATAGCCCCAAAATTTTTTTGTGTTTTGTTGGTGTGATGAAGTTTTGTTGGATTTGATCCACGGATCTGCTTTGCATCGAGTTGATCTAGCTTTTCGCCATCTCTCCCGCGATTTCCATCCACCAATTCGTCTGAATTTTGCCCCGGAGTTGCAATTTTTCCCATGGAGTTCATCATGTTCGTCCCCGATCTAGGAGCCCGGACATCCGCCCCGTGTCCACCGGACATCCGGCGTCCCGGACATCCGGCAGCTGGCCCAGACATCCGGCCCCTGGCAGCAGCAACTCCATTCCCCGCGCCCATTTCCGCATACTTTCCCCCAATTTTGCCCCGGTGCCCACGCTTACTTCTGCATACCCCCAACGCTTTCCACAACCACCACCACCGATCACCGCTACCTCCTATGTCGATTTTGACACGTTTCGGTCTTTGAGATTTTGGGTTGTGATTCCTGTGTCCTATTGTGTTTCGGCTATATAGGTACGGTTCGACGTCACCATCACCACCGCTCATCTCCATTGACTACTCATCATCACCAAGGACGGTAACTTTGACGACATCTTTGTCATACCTTGAAATTGCATTGATACCCACATGGCCTTACTTTTGCGTAGCTTACCCATCGAGACTAGCCATTGAGTATTGCCGGCAACGTGACTTGTGCACATTAGTGATCATACTCCTTAGCATACATACCATACCATAATGGTGCATATCTTGGCATCAACTTGTGTCACAAAGTTGTCATACCATACACAATTGCTATCTTGGTTCGTGAAGTTTTGCATAAGAAAAGATCTCAAAAGTGAAAGAGCCACCCAAGCTTTTAAGCAAAGAGGAAAGATAATCAAAGAGCTTATAAGCAAGAACCATAACATCATACTACATTAAGATTGTCATACTCGATCATCTTGGATCATAGCACCGAAATACCATACATATAGCATACTTGGGATAGAGATCATTGCATTTTTGCCTAGTAGGTTGTGCACAAGTTCCGTATCCTCCTATTATGCAATCGTGCTAGCGTCTCTCGTGTATTGTGCAACAAGAGCATTTTCGTGGATTCCACATTTTGTCTCACTTTTGGTTTGCACAATCCCATTTATCTATTTGCGTGTGTGTTTCCGTGTACCCCTATTTGCTTGGTCCACTTGTTGCATTTGCAAATTTGTGAATCCTTTCCAACATTATTGAAGCTCACTTTCAATTGCATCAAATTTTGTACCACCATCCTAACCAAGCTCTACCAGAAGCTTTTACTTGTGTAGGTGTGAGAACCGACAAGAATTGGTACCAATAGTGCTATTTCATTGTCTGCATTTGAGTGAACTTGATTCATCGTCAACATCGGTCAAGGTACATTGGTATAAGTTCTTCTCCTTATACCACTCACATTTTGCTTGGAATGATGGATAGGCCAAGTTCTTCTACCAACCCACTTGTCATCGAGCAAGATGACGGCATGTCCTCATACGTCACCAAGAGCCACCTCTTTGGTGCACAACGAGCGTTGCATCAAGAGCAACAAGCTATGAACGAACGCATCGACAACCTCGCCACCGAATTGCGACTCTCCGAGCAACTTACCAAGGACTGCTTCGACAACAAGCTCGACGCGCACAAGCAAGAGAACAATGCAAGGATGGACGAGATCCGTGCCTTGTTGGTGAACCGGCCTCCTTAAACTTCTTCATACTCAAGACGGAGCCACTCAAGTTGACACTCTGACGACTCCTTCTCCGACTCAAGTACACCGTCATCAAACACTCGTCGATGAGCCGCGCGTTAAGACCGTCGTGCATCCCACAATCCGCTACACGACAAGCATTCACAAGAGCAAGTCGATGAGAAAGTCCCTCATCCTCACTCAAACCAAGTCGCTTTTGCTCAAGCTCAAGAACGACAACGACAGCAGCGCCAAGAGGAAGGACGAGCGCGTCTACACCAAGAGGAACAAGACGCCGAGGCTCAATGTCTTCAACAACAACAACAAGAAGCGCAAGCTCTTGAGGTGCAACGTGCCCTTCAAGAGTCAAGTCGAGCCATCGCCAACCGCAATCGCGAATGACCCAATAAAGAGGAAGCCCTTCGAGAAGAAATCCAAGAGAGGAACTACCAACCACGTGTGCAACGTCAAGTTCCTCCACAAGCTCGTCAAGCTCCACCTCAACCTCAAGTTCAACAAGAGCAAGTTGATCATGGACTTCCTCCATGCCAAGAGCAACATGAGGATGATTACCCTCACCGTCAAGGGCGTCATCATCACCATCGCCTACAACACAATGAAGAGCAACGCTCTGGCAAGCTCAAATTCACAATGCCCAAGTTCAATGGAAGCAATGATCCGGAAGAGTATCTCTCATGGGCATTGAAGGTCGACAAAAATTTTCATTTGCACAACTATGAGGAAGAGAAGAAGATCGCTATGGCATCACTTGAGTTCCAAGACTATGTGCTCATATGGTGGGAACAAATTCTTGAGCGCCGATAAGCAAGAGGTGAACCTCCAATCACCACTTGGGCTCAAATGAAGGAAGTCATGCGAGCACGTTTTGTGCCCACCTACTACAACCGCGATCTCTTCAAGAAGCTACAACTCCTCAAGCAAGGAACAAAGAGTGTTGAAGAATACTACAAGGAAATGGAGATAGCCATGATTCGAGCCAATGTCACGGAAGATGATGAGCAAACAATGGCACGATTCTTGAATGGACTCAATCATCCCATCAAGAAGATCGCCGACTTCCAACCCTACTCCAACCTCATTGAGCTCGTGCATCAAGCTACAAAGGCGGAACGTCAAGTGCAAGATGACTTCAAGTACGCCAAGTACGCGTCCAAGACCTACGGCTTCTCCAACAACCAAGCTTCAACAACTCCAACCTCTACATCAACCAAGCCTTCTCCAAGCAACGACGACAAGCCAAGTTACAAGAAAACTTCGTCAAGTTCAAGTCGTCTTCCTCCTACTACAAGCAACTTCAAGCCACGTGCTTCATCATCTACTCCGACTGATGAGACCATCAAGACAAGCTCCTTCAAGTGTTTCACTTGCGGCGGCCGAGGCCACAAGTCTTATGAATGCACAAACAAGCGCACCATGATCCTCAACGACGATGGCACCTATGACTCCATGAGTGATGAGGAGATGGAAGCCCTTGAGCAAGTGGCCATGCACCGGCGCATGAACAAGGATGAAGATGATCAAGTCTTGTGATGAAGATACGAGCCCCGCTCTCGTTGTCTCCAAGGTCTTGACTCTTCAACATCAACAAGAAGAAGATCAAAGATGCCACATCTTCCACACAAAGGCTGGCATCAACGGAAGGTCCGTCAAGGTCATCATCAATGGAGGTAGTTGCCACAACTTGGAAAGTGAAGCACTATGCTCCAAGCATCAATTGGTCAAGAGGAAGCACCTGCACCCCTACCAGGTTCAATGACTAAGTGACTCCGGCACTAAACGAGTTGAGCTTACGGTCCAAGTCTCCTTCAAAATTGGTGCATATGAGGACACTTCGGAGTGTGATGTGGTCCCAATGACCGTTTGCCACCTCCTTCTTGGTCGACCATGGCAATTCGACCGTGGTGTCATCCACAATGGGCATACCAATCACTATAGCTTCAAGATGAAAGGGAAGGAGTATGTGCTACGACCTATGTCTCCTAGTCAAGTGATAGCCGACAGGCAAGCCACCCATCGTGGAGAGAAGAGTGAGAAAGTGATCCACCAAAAAGTGAGTGAGAGCCACAAGCCAAACTTGAGCGCCTTATTGATACGTCTCCAACGTATCTATAATTTTTGATTGTTCCATGCTATTATATTACCTCTTTTGGATGTTTATGGGCTTTATTTTACACATTTATATCATTTTTGGGACTAACCTACTAACCTGAGGCCCAGCCCATATTGCTTTTTTTGCCTATTTCAGTATTTCGAAGAAAAGGAATATCAAACGGAGTCCAAACGGAATGAAACCTTCGGGAGTGTTATTTTTGGAACAAATCTGATCCGGAGAGCTTGGAGTGCAAGCCAAGAAGCCTCCGAGGGCCCCACGAGATAGGAGGGCGCGCACCCCCTATAGGGCGCGCCCCCTGTCTCGTGGGCCCCTCGGCCGGCCACCGACGTACTTCTTACTCCTATATATACCTACGTACCCCGAAAACATCCAGGAGCACCACGAAACACAATTTCCACCACCGTAACCTTCTGTATCCGCGAGATCCCATCTTGGAGCCCTTGCCGGCAATCTGCCGGAGGGGGAAGCAACCACGGAGCGCCTCTACGTCAACATCCTTGCCCCTCCGATGAGTTGTGAGTAGTTTGCCACAGACCTATAGGTCCATAGTTATTAGCTAGATGGCTTCTTCTCTCTTTTTGGATCTTAATACAATGTTATCCCCCTCTCTTGTGGAGATCTATTCGATGTAATCTCTTTTTGCGGTGTGTTTGTCGAGATCCGATGAATTGTGGGTTTATGATCAAGTTTATCTATGAATAATATTTGAATCTTCTCTGAATTCTTTTATGTATGATTGAGTTATCTTTGCAAGTCTCTTCGAATTATCAGTTTGGTTTGGCCTACTAGATTGGTCTTCCTTGCCATGGGAGAAGTGCTTAGCTTTGGGTTCAATCTTGCGGTGTTCTTACCCAGCGACAGAAAGGGTTGCAAGACACGTATTGTATTGTTGCCATCGAGGATAACAAGATGGGGTTTATATCATATTGCATGTGTTTATCCCTCTACATCATGTCATCTTGCTTAATGCGTTACTCTGTTCTTATGAACTTAATACTCTAGATGCAGGCAGGAGTCGGTCGATGTGTGGAGTAATAGTAGTAGATGTAGGCAGGAGTCGGTCTACTTGTTATGGACGTGATGCCTATATACATAATCATTCCTAGATAATCTCATAACTATGCGCTTTTCTATCAATTGCTCGACAGTAATTTGTTCACCGACCATAATACTTATGCTATCTTGAGAGAAGCCTCTAGTGAAACCTATGGCCCCCGGGTCTATCTCTTATCATATTTTCTTTCAGTCTACTTTATTTGCATCTTTACTTTTTGCATCTATATCCTAAAATACCAAAAATATATTTATCTTATCATACTATCTTTATTAGATCTCGGTTTCGCAAGTGGCCGTGAAGGGATTGACAACCCCTTTATTGCGTTGGTTGCGAGTTCTCAGTTTGTTTGTGTAGGTGTGTGGGACTTTTGAGGAGCCTCCTACTAGATTGATACCTTGGTTCTCAAAACTAAGGGAAATACTTACGCTACACTTTGCTGCATCACCCTCTCCTCTTCGAGGAAAACCAACGCAAGCTCAAGACGTAGCACTCTTCGCCTAGAGAGAAAAATCTCATACTATTTGCCACAAAAAGTGAGATGAGAGAAGTGTGTGAGAACCCATCGAGTGTGATGCACTTTGTCCTTGTGTGCAATGATGGGGAACCAAAAGCTAACACCTCTCATGAGCTACCTTTAGTGTTTCAATCTCTTTTGCAGGAATTCCAAGATGTTTTCCCCGATGAGCTACCTCCAGGTCAACCTCCTCTACGAGGCATTGAGCATCAAATTGACCTCATCCCCGGAGTGCCCCTTCCAAACAAAGCTCCATACCATGTCAACACAGAAGAAACTAAGGAGATCCAATGGCAAGTATAACAACTAATCGACAACGGTCATGTACGTGAAAGCTTAAGCCCTTGTGCCGTTCCGGTTATACTTGTTCCTAAGCAAGATGGAAGTTATCGCATGTGTTCCGATTGTAGACCCATCAATGCTATTACTGTTCGTTATAGGCATCCCATTCCTCGCTTAGATGATATGCTTGATGAACTTAGCGGTGTCGCCTTTTTCTCAAAAATTGATCATAAAAGTGGCTATTATCAAATCTGCATACAAGAAGGTGATGAGTGGTAAACTGCTTTCAAAACCAAATTTGGCTTGTTGAGTGGTTAGTTATGCCTATGGGTTTATCGGAAGCTTCCGGTACTTTCATGCGTCTTATGCATTTTGTGCTTCGACCTTATATTGGAGTGTTTGTTGTGGTTTACTTTGATGATATTCTAGTGTTTAGCAAATCCATGAAAGAGCATCTTAATCGTGTTAGGGCTATTTTGCAAACGCTTCGCCAGGAACGTCTTTATGCCAACATGAAAAAGTGCACGTTTGGTGTTGACAAGCTAGTTTTCTTGGGTTTTTTTGTTTCTTCCAAGGGTGTCCATGTTGATGAATCTAAAATTGAAGCAATTAAAACTTGGCCCCAACCCACCAATTTGCAACAAGGACTACAAAAAAAGACACATCTGTGACATTTTGGGCCGAACGAATTTTTTCTGTCATACATATGACACTTCTATGACGATAATTCTGACAAAACCGGTATCATCATAGATGTGGTGGGCTCCTACTTCTATGACAAAAAATCGTGACAGAAAATGGGCTTTTCGTCCTGGGCGGGTCGGAGACGCAGTTGCATGACATTCTTTGGGCCGTCCATGACGGAAAAAACCATGGTAGAAGCGAGGGGGAGGAAAATTTCGGGGAGTTGCCGGTTACGGTGGGAGAGCAATGCGCGTTTCTCTCATACGTACGTGCGTGTGTACGAGGCGTTGGCTCTAACTGAAGCCAAGTGAGGCGTTGGGCTCTAACTGAACCCGAGCGATTGCACTGCAGGCTACGCGTTACTGAACCCGAGCGATCGATCGATGGCTGTTAACTGAACCTGATGGAGCGATTCCTTCGCTACTGCTGCTAACTGAAGCCGATCGATGCTGCCTCTGGGATGAACAGTGAGCGTTGCGGGGGGGTTGGATGAATAGTGAGCGGTGGCGTTGCCTCTGGGTGAACATGAACCCGTGGTGTGGAGGGCTGGATGAACAGTAGACGGTGGAGGGGTGGCCGTGGAGGCGTGGTTGAACAGGACCCCGTGGTGTAGAGGGTTGGACGAATAGTAGACGGTAGAGGGGTGCCCGTGTGGAGGGGTGGTTGAACAGTAGCCGGTGAAGTAGCGCGTGGTGGAGGCTGGATGAACAGGAGCCCGTGGAGGCTGGAGGAGGTCGACGGTAGCCTGTGGAGGCTGGAGGAGGTCGACGGTAGCCCGTGGAGGCTGGAGGAGGTCGACGGTGGAGATGAACAGTATCCCGTGGAGTCCCGTTTTGCGGTACGCCACACCCCTTCCCCCCGTTTCGACCGTATAGCGCTCCAACACAAGTTCGTTTCGTCCGTTTTGCGGTACGCCACACCCCTCCTGATGAACAGGACCCCCGTTTCGACCGTAGCGCTCCAACACAAGTCAGTTTCGTCCGTTTTGCGGTACGCCACACCCCTCCCGATCAACAGGACCCTCGTTTCGACCGTAGAAGGTCCGTTTCCTCCGTTTTGCGGTACGCCAGGCCCCTCCCGATCAACAGGACCCCATTTCGAACGTGGCCGGTCGAACACAAGGCCGTTTCCTCCGTTGTGCGGTACACCAGGCCTCGTTTCCATCGCCTGTTCCGTCCAAGCCCTCCCGATGAACACGACCACGCATTCCGTTCCGACCCAGCCGGTTGGCACCCCATGAACACGATGATGATGTTGTTTCTCTGTTCCGACCCAGCCATGTACGTATGCGCGATAGGCGTTAGAGACCCTGCCCGTATGTACGTACATGGCTGTATTTTCTTTCTTGCACCCTCGTCGCTGTACGTACATGTACATGCTACGTGCGCGCCTCTACTACGACACGTGCGCGCCTCTACATCCACCTGTATATATGTACGTACACGTTCGAATGACAACGACTGTCAGGCACTTCCTTGCGTGCGAAGATGTAGCTGGTGGGTCCCAGCAGTCAGGGGGGTGAATCGGTTTTTTTTTGCCCGGACGCACTTCCTTGCGTGTGAAGGTGTAGCTGGTGGGTCCCAGCAGTCAGGGGGGAATGTTTTTTTCGCGAAATATGGTGGCCCGTCCGCTGGGTCCCCGCTATCAGGTGGAGGAATAATTATTTTCCGCGTAAAGGAGGCACTTCCTTGCCGCGGCCGTGGACCCAGCTGTCAGCCTCTCCACGTATAGTCCACGTCCGATGGAAGCCGTTCCTTGACCACGTTGACCAGGCCGTGGCGAGAGCACCAGGGCGGTGGACGACGGCGAGGCCTAGGAAGGGGACGACACGGAGCCGGGGAAGACGCGGCAGTGGATGCCCACGCGTAGAGGAGTATGAAGGTTCACTAGTTCGCTGCAGCGTGAGGCTGCCGTCGCTGCAGAATAATAGGGGTGTGTGGGTGAGTAGAGGGATGGCCTGGCCAGCGGTGGGAGTAGTAGAGGGCGGTGAGGCCTCCGCCGCATCGCAGCCGGCCACGGGAGGCAGGGGCACAAGGCACGACCGGCGCTGGTTTGGGCGGCTAGAGCAAGAAGACCAGAGGTTGAAGAAGCACTACAGCCATTGGATGCACATCGTACGGTCACTAGAGCTAGAATCGTGCATATTGACTAAGTTAACAAATCCCTGCATCCCCATCAACTTAGTAGGCCCACAAGTCAGCCTGCCACTATACTGGGTCCCAGCTAACAGGGGAGTATATAGCTGGTGGGTCCGAGCTGTTAGCGGCGGTAACGTTTTTTCGCGAAATACTAAGGCCCTTTCGGTGGGTCCCTGATGTCAGGTGGACGAATCATTATTTTGCGCGTAATAAGGAGGCATTTCCTTGCATGCGGTCGTGGACCCAGCTGTCGGCCTCTCCACGTACAGTCCACTTCGGATGCATGTCGGTCGTTGACCACGTTGACCAGGCTGCGCCGAGAGCACCAGGGCGGTGGACGACGGCGAGGCCTAGGAAGGGAACGACATGGAGGCAGGGAAGACTCATTAGTTGTTTCCCACACGGAGGGGAGTACGACTGAACGAGGGTTTACTGGTTCGTCTGCCATCGCCGGAGAACAACAGCAGGTGTGGGTGAGTAGAGGGATGGCTAGGCCAGTAATGGGAGTACGGTCGGGCGGTGAGGCCTGCGCGGCAGCACAGCCGGCCGCGGGGAGGAGGGAGCAGGCAGTCCCACCGGCGCTTGTTTGAGCGACTGGAGCAGGAAGAGCAAAGATTGAATAAGCACGACAGCCGTTGGATGGACATCCAACCGTCACTGCTTGTGCGTCAACCTTTTTTTTAGGAAAGCCTCAAATCTGTGGAAAACAGCATACAGCCCATCTGCCACTATTTTTAATAATTTACAGCCCATTTGCTAATTCTTAAGGTTTTCTTTGGAGCCCATATTCTTTTTGTTAGCATTACAGCCCATATTGTGGCCACGGTTAAAAAATTATACGAAATTTTGCATATTTCGGTGCGGTCCGAACTTTTTTTAATCCTGAAATTTCGACTCAGATTCAAACTGATTTTAAAAATAAATGTATATCAATATAGAATCCAACAAATTCTCCACGCATAAAAATTAATGTAATTTAAAATCTTGAAATGAAAAAAATATATTTCCCATCATGAATCCTGCTTGGAAGCGAGAGGTAACTTCTTGATCTTCCTCCATGGCATCTATCCTTTTCAAGTCGGCCTCCATCTCATCCTCCGTTGATGATCCAAAGTGATAAGCATCGCTATTTGCTCCTGGACCTGGTGTCAGGTGAAACACCCGACTCTCCCCGACTGACTCTTGAGAAGACATCTTGCTCTAGATCTGCAACACGAACAGCTCGAAACAAAAACAGAGGATTTTTGCGTGATACGGTGGTCAAAACCTTCGGGAGATTATATAATGAATTTTTACCGACCAAAAGAAGTAACGTGCAAGAAAACGGAGTCCGGGAGGCACACGAAGTGCCCACGAGACAGGGGGGCGTGCCCAGTAAGGGTGGGTGTGCCCTCCACCCTCGTGTCCTTCCCGGATTACTTCTTGCTTTCCAAAATTCTTAAATATTCCAAAACGGAGAAAATTTGCCATTAGAATTGTTCTGGAGTCGGTTTACTTACCGTACAACATACCTATTCCTTTTCGGAGTCTGAAACATTCTTGAAAGTGTCCCTTATGTATTCCTCTGGGGTTACGGTTTCAATAATATTGGTTTCAACATTTATAGGATTACCTGAGATATAATGTTTGATTCTTTGACCGTTCACCACCCTCGGACTTGTGCCTTCGAAGTTGTTGATTTTTATGGCACCGGAACGATAGACCTCCTCGATAACATAAGGACCTTCCCACTTAGAGAGAAGTTTTCCTGCAAAAAATCTTAAACGAGAGTTGAATAGCAACACATAATCACCTACGTTAAACTGACGCTTTTGTATCCTTTTGTCATGCCATCTTCTAACTTTTTCTTTGAACAGCTTGGCATTCTCGTAAGCTTGGGTTCTCCATTCATCAAGTGAGCTAATATCAAATAACCTCTTCTCACTGGCAAGTTTGAAATCATAGTTGAGCTCTTTAGTAGCCCAATATGCTTTATGTTCAAGTTCGAGAGGTAAGTGACATGTTTTTCCATAAACCATCTTATACGGAGACATACCCATAGGATTTTTATATGCAGTTCTATAGGCCCATAATGCATCGTCAAGTTTTTTGGACCAATTCTTTCTAGATCTATTGACAGTCTTTTGCAAAATTAATTTGAGCTCTCTATTACTCAACTCTACTTGACCACTAGACTGTGGGTGATAAGGAGATGCAATTCTATGAGTAAGATCATACTTAGCAAGCATTTTACGAAAAGCACCATGAATAAAATGTGAACCACCATCAGTCATAAGATATCTAGGGACTCCAAACCTTGGAAAATAACTTCTTTAAGCATCTTAATAGAGGTGTTATGATCAGCACTACTAGTTGGAATAGCTTCTACCCACTTAGTAACGTAATCAACAACAACAAAAATATGTGTGTATCCATTAGAGGCAGGAAAAGGTCCCATATAATCAAAGCCCCAAACATCAAATGGTTCAATAACAAGAGAATAATTCATAGACATTTCTTGACGTCTACTAATATTACCAATTCTTTGACATTCATCGCAAGACAAGACAAACTTAGGGGCATCTTTGAAGAGAGTAGGCCAATAAAAACCGGATTGCAATACCTTATGTGCAGTTCTATCTCCAGCGTGGTGTCCTCCATATGGTTCGGAGTGACACTTGCATAGGATCTGTTCCTGTTCATTCTCAGGTACACAATTTCTAATAACACCATCTACTCCTTGTTTATAAAGGTATGGGTCATCCCAGAAGTAATGTATTAAATCATAAAAGAACTTTTTCTTTTGCTGGTATGTGAAACTAGGTGGTATAACTTTAGCAACAATGTAATTAGCATAATCAGCATACCATGGAGAAGTACGAGAAGCATTAATGACTGCTAATTGTTCATCAGGAAAGCTGTCATCAATAGGTAGTGGGTCATCAAGAACATTCTCTAACCTAGACAAGTTGTCTTCAACGGGGTTCTCAGCTCCCTTTCTATCAATAATATGCAAATCAAATTCTTGGAGCAAGAGAACCCATCTAATAAGTCTAGGTTTAGCATCTTTCTTTTCCATAAGATATTTAATAGCAGCATGATCAGTGTGAATAGTTACTTTAGAATCAACAATATAAGGTCTGAACTTATCACAAGCAAATACAACTGCTAAAAATTCTTTTTTAGTAGTAGCATAATTTCTTTGGGCAGTATCAAGAGTTTTACTAGCATACTGGATAATATTTAATTTTTTTTATCAACTCTTTGCCCTAGAACAGCACGTACAGCATAATCACTAGCATCACACATAATTTCAAAGGGTAAATTCCAATCAGGTGGCTGAACAATAGGTGTAGTGATCAAAGCTTTCTTAAGTATTTCAAATGCTTCGACGCAATCATCATCAAAGACAAAAGGAATATCTTTTTACAATAAATTAGTCAGAGTCTTAGAGATTTTAGAAAAGTCCTTAATGACCCTCCTATAAAAACCGGCATGACCAAGGAAACTTCTTATACCTTTAATGTCCTTGGGACATGGCATCTTTTCAATAGCATCAACTTTAGCTTTATCAACTTCAATACCTCTTTCAAAAATCTTATGCCAAAAGACAATGACTTCATTAACCATAAAGTGGCACTTTTCCCAATTCAAGACGAGACTAGTGTCTTCGCATCTCTGCAAAACTCAATCAAGGTTGCTAAAGCAATCATCAAAAGAGGATCCATAAATGGAGAAATCATCCATGAATACCTCACAAATCTTTTCACAAAAGTTAGAGAATATAGATGTAGCAACCAGACCTCAAACAGTTTGATCTCTGTGCATTAGTGTCATCCCTGGATCGGTAATGCTGACACGCACAGTACTTGAAGGATTTATAACAGAGTAGCAATCACACACTTATTACATCGAATGTCTCAAAAGAGAGCTTATTACAATAAATATGGCTTAAGGCCATCTAAATACGATAACAACGGAAGGCAAGCAAGTCCATCAACTCCAACGGCATCACTGAGTGAAAGATCACGACCAAAGGCACCTTACTCGTCGTCTGAAAAGTCTGCAACATGAACATTGCAGCCCGAAAATGGGTCAGCACATGGAATATGCTGGCAATGTAACACACAGAGGGTAATGAACAGAATAATGCTATCACTACATGCATATATGGCTGGTGGAAAGCTCTATGGTTACAGTTTTGCATAAAGCCAATTTTTCCCTACAACAAAGGAATAAATTGTATTTAACTATCATGGTGGTTGTTAAACATTGAGAAGGTAATCCCCCTCTCAATCCCAATTAAGCATCATCATTAAACCCAACAAATTAAATTAAGAGTGATGAGATCCACATGATAATCCAAATACTAGATACTCAAAACGTCCATAACCGGGGACACGGCTAACCATGATTAGTTTGTACACTCTGCAGAGGTTTGCGCACTTTTCCCCTGCAAGACTCGATCTCCTCCGTTGGATTTCTCGCACTACAAGGTGTTTGTGAAACGGATGACCGAGACACGGTCTTTCAGAAGCATTAACTCTTTACTCTGGGTAAACAGTACCAACCTACATCCCCTACATCTGCTAGCCTACCACTGAAAGAGGTCACACAACATACTCAACTATGCTAGAGCCCATAGTAGCTTGCGGCTGCACACGGAAGTTTCTAGCATGAATAATCTTATGATCCCTTTGATCCTGGGTGGTAGTCCATAGGAGAATCACACGGTACCCCGGGATTTCCAAAAATACAGGCAACACTGGGTTCCCCAGGTGCCTCAATCCACCCAGATGTGTATTAAAGTAGCCACCTTAAGTTAACCATTAACTAAACACTCACATCTGTCATGGATACACTCACCCAATACACGTCTACAAGTGTAGCATAGCAATAAAGCAAACGTTGAAGTAACTCCCGAAGTTTGATAATAAACAGGACAATAAGTACTACCTCATCTACTTCCCAAAACCCACATATTAATCAGATCCTAACCATGTAATTGTTTGAGGATTGATCTAATGCAATAAAACCGGGTAGTAAAGAGATATGATCAAAGTGTTACTTGCCTTGCTGATGATCTGTGAAACCTAGAGACTCGTAGTAGCACGTTGTGCACTCTGGGTACTCTATCGCAAACAAACAAGCATACAATAAGCACTCATCTAAAGCACGGGTAAAACTCAAATAAGAGATCTAACCAGAAATTTCAACTTAAGAACTCCAGTTTGCAAAAAGAATCAAATCAAACGAAGCAACGAAACTCAAACGGCGAAAGAAACAAGCTTCGTTTACTAATCTGGACCTAAGTCAAAATTTACAGTAGCAAAAACTTGTTTAAGTTGGTTAAACAGAATGAGGGTTTCGAGACGAAACTTTAGGCGCTTGAATCGCTTGATTCCAATAAAAGAGCGAAAAGATAAACTAAAACAAAAATCAGGGCAGAAATCACGATCGAAAATAATCGCGGAAAACCCTGGAAAAAGAAAAACTGACGAATAGGCTAACGAACGAATGTTCGCTGTCTGCGGCTAAACGGTGAAAATCGTTCGTTAAAACGAACGAACGAACGGGCGTTCGCTAAATAGCTAAACCAAAAAAAACTGATCTATAAAAAATAAACCGGGGTTCCTAAAAACCCAACGGTTTTCTCTCGAAAACCACGGCGGCGGCTACCTCCGGCGGTCAACGGCGGCGGCGGTGAGTCAACGAGCGGCGGCGGTGGTCGGCTCTGGCGAGGTGGCGGCGGTCGGCGGCGGCGAACGACGCGTTGGGCGGCAGGGCGAGGCGACGACGGCGGCGGCGGCGGCTGGCGGCGGCTAGGATTTGGGTGGAGGGGTGGGCTGGGGCAGCGCGGGGCGCGCTATATAAAGGGTCGGCTGGGTGGAGTCCTGGTCGAATACGGACTGAAGTCGGTTTGACTGTTTTTTTAAATAATTCCGACGTGCAGAAAAAGAAAGAAAAGAAATACTAAACGGACTTCAAAAATCCTGAAATAAATTTTCCCCATCCTCTAAAAATAAGCCGGATAAGGTGAACATTTATTGGGCCTAAAATGCAATTTTTAAAACGCACATTTTTCCTAATTCAAATAAAATAGCGATAAACTCCGAATAAAATCTTATTTGATTTTAATATTAAATCTCCAATATTTTTTTATCTTGGGAAAGTCATTTTATTCCCTCTCTTTTATTTTTATAAAAGAAATATACGAAGATAAAATAATTAAAATCAAACGACCCTCTTTTCAAAATTTGAGAAAACTCAAATATGAAAATAACGAAATCCCTAACTCTCTCCGTGGGTCCTTGAGTTGCATAGAATTTCTAGGATCTAACCAAAAAAGCAATAGAATACTATATGCAATGATGATCTAATGTATAACATTCCAAATTGAAAATTTGGATGTTACAAACCTACCCCTCTTAAGATGAATCTCGCCCTCGAGATTTGGGTTGGCTAGAAAATAGGTGAGGGTGGTCCTTCCGTAGGTCTTCCTCTTGCTCCCAGGTGGCTTCATCCTCGGTATGGTGGCTCCACTGAACTTTGCATAACTTGATAACCTTGATGCGCGTGACTCTGCTGGCAAACTCGAGAATCTTGACTGGTTTCTCTTCATAGGTCAAATCACTATCCAACTGAATCGCTTCCAGTGGCACAGTATCTCTTAGAGGGATATCGGCCATCTCTGCGTGGCACTTCTTCAACTGGGAAACGTGGAACACATCATGAACTCCTGACAATCCTTCGGGCAATTCCAACTTGTAAGCAACTTCTCCCATACGCTCCAAAACATTGTATGGTCCCACAAAACGTGGTGCTAACTTTCCCTTAACTTCAAAACGCTTAACTCCTCGAAGTGGGGATACACGAAGATAAACTCTATCTCCAACTTCGTAAACTATCTCATTGCGTTTAGAATCCGCATAGCTCTTTTGCCTGGATAGGGCTACCTTGAGTCTATTGGGAATCAGCTTAACCTTCTCTTTAGACTCTTTAATCAAATATGGTCCAAACAACTGACGGTCTCCAACTTCATCCCACAATAATGGTGTCATGTACCTCCTTCCGTACAAAGCTTCGAAAGGGGCCATCTTCAAACTGGATTGATAACTGTTGTTGTAAGAGAACTCTGCATAAGGCAAATTATCGTCCCAACTAGATCCATAATCTAGCGCACAAGCTCTCAACATGTCCTCCAGAATCTGTTTGACTCTCTCGGTCTATCCATCTGTCTGTGGATGAAAGGCTGTACTGAACTCTAGCCTGGTACCCAAAGTTTCGTGCAACTGATTCCAAAACTTTGAGGTAAACTGGGTTCCTCTATCCAAGACAATGGTCCTCGAAACTCCATGCAGACATACGATCCTGGTCATGTATATCTTGGCCAACTTAGCACTGGTATAAGTGGTCTTCACTGGGATGAAATGAGCTACCTTCGTCAAACGATCGACTACAACCCATATCGAGTCATAGCCTGAACGAGTCCTGGGCAATCCTATGATAAAATCCATGCCTAACTTATCCCACTTCCATTCGAGTATCGGCAATGGCTGTAGCAATCCTGCTGGCTTCTGATGCTCTGCCTTCACTCTCTGACATACATCACAAACTGCTACATACTCCGCAATATCCTTCTTCATTCCGGTCCACCAGAAACTGTCCTTCAAATCTAGATACATCTTGGTATTTCCTGGGTGAATCGAATACGGTGAATCATGGGCCTCCTGCAGAATCAACTTCCTGATCACCGGGTCATTAGGCACATAAACGCGGTCCTCAAACCATAAGGTATCGTGCTCATCCTCACGAAATCCCTTAGCTTTTCCCTTGCTCATCTTCTCATTTATCTCGGCAATCTCCTTGCCGGTCTTCTGAGCTTCTCTGATCTTATCCATCAAGGTAGACTGAATCTCTAATGCTGCTACATAGCCTCTCGGAACTATCTCCAAACATAGCTCGCGAAGATCCTCTGCTAACTCCTTGGGTAACTCTCCGGTCAAGAGAGTGTTGACATGGCTTTTGCGGCTCAACGCATCGGCTACTACGTTAGCCTTTCCTGGATGATAGTGCAGCCTCATATCATAATCCTTGATGAGCTCCAACCATCTCCTTTGCCTGAGATTCAACTCCTTCTGTGTGAATATGTACTTCAAACTCTTGTGATCCGTATACACCTCACAATGGTTTCCAATAAGAAAATTTCTCCAGGTCTTCAACACATGCACTACGGCTGCTAACTCCAAATCATGTGTGGCATAATTCAACTCATGAGGTTTAAGTTGTCGTGAGGCATAAGAAACAACTCTCCCTTCCTGCATAAGCACTGCTCCAAGTCCTCGACGAGAAGCATTGCAATATACTTCATATAATCCTTGCGTTGATCTGGCAGAATCAACACCGGTGATGTAACCAAACGTTTCTTGAACTCCTGGAAACGGGCTTCACATTCCTCAGTCCATTTGAATTTGGTGTCCTTCTTCAACAACTCCGTCATGGGTTTGGCAATCTTCGAGAAATTCTCAATGAACCTCCGGTAGTATCCTGCGAGTCCAAGAAAACTCCGGATCTCTCCAACTGACATGGGTGCTTCCCAATTTGTCATAGTGACAACCTTTGTGGGGTCTACTGCTATTCCTTCTCCGGATATAACATGTCCGAGGATCCAACTTCCTTCAACCAAAACTCACACTTGCTGAATTTGGCATACAACTGATGTTCTCTAAGCTTTCCAAGTACCAAACACAAATGCTCCTTATGCTCATCTTCATTCTTCGAGTAGACCAAAATATCATCAATGAACACCACGACGAACTTATCCAAAAACTCCATAAACACCTTGTTCATCATGTTCATGAAATAGGCAGGTGCGTTAGTCAGACCAAATGACATAACGGTATACTCATATAGCCCGTACCTTGTGGTAAAAGTTGTCTTAGGTATATCATGCTCACGAATCTTTAGTTGGTGGTATCCTAATTGCAGATCGATCTTGGAAAATACCTTAGATCCTTGCAACTGGTCAAACAGATCATTGATCATCGGTAGGGGGTACTTGTTCTTGATTGTCACTTCATTCAATCCTCGATAATCAACAACCATCCTCAACGATCCATCCTTCTTTTCCACTAGAAGCACTGGCGATCCCCAAGGTGACGAACTTGGGCGAATATAGCCTTTATCCAGTAACTCCTTAATCTGTTTCTTAATTTCCTCCAGATCCTTTGCGGGCATCCTGTACGGTCTCATAGATATTGGCCCTTTGCTTGGCAAAAGCTCAATCAAAAACTCAATGTCTCTATCCGGTGGCATGCCTGGCAACTCTTTTGGAAATACATCAGGGAAATCCTTCACCACTTGTACCTCCTCCTGTACAACTCATGTTAAGGAATTCACTTCAGTCTTCTTCGGCACATGCTGGGATACATATACTTGATCCTTCTTCCTTCTGGGGTGGTAAGCAAAATCGACCTACTGGCACATTCAATGTTCCCTCCATACTTTGATAACCAATCCATGCCTAATATCACATCCAGTCCTTGTGACTCCAATACTATTAGGTCTAAGGGGAACACGTAGTTACCAATCCTTAATGGTAACCGATCACACCATAGACTAGCCATATACTCTGCTCCTGGCGATGTTACTAACATGGGTGACCTAAGGGCTTGGGTTGGCTGTTTATACTTATCCACAAATCCCCTTGATATGTATGAATGCGATGCACCAGTATCAAAAAGAACAATTGTAGTAAATGACTTAACCAAAAACTTACCTATTACTGCATCTGGCTGTGCTTCAACCTCCTCCATGTTAACATGGTTCACCTATCCCATGTTGAAAGGGTTAGGCTTCTTCCCAGAGCTTCCATTACCGTTTCCATTCTTAGCTTCAGGACATTCATTGGCACAATGTCCAGTCTTCTGGCACTTGTAGCAAGTAATGTGGCTCAGATCCTTCTTAGCTGGTGTTGATGGGTTGGTACAGTTCTGGCCGCTGCTTCCTCCATTCCCATTGCCATTCTTGGGGCCACTATGGTTGTGCAAACTCCCTCCATTATGATTGTGGCCTCCATGGTTATGCTGAAAAGGTCCTTCCGAGTTCGGGGTAAAACGAGGCTTCTGCTGAGCTCCAGAATTGTACTTCCCTTGTCCATACTTCCTCTTGCGGCTGTCAATCTGCTGCTGCTTCCCTTCAATCATGAGAGCTCTATCTACCAACTCCTGGTAGTTGTTGAAGGTTGCCACCATCAACTGCATGCTCAGCTCATCATTCAGTCCTTCCAGAAACTTCTCCTGCTTAGCCGCATCTGTAGCAACGTCATTTGGGGCATAACGTGCTAGCTTACTAAAGTCATCCACATACTGGCCTGCTGTACGTCCTCCTTGGCGCAAGTTGCAAAACTCGCGCTTCTTCATGGCCATAGCTCCTGCTGAAACATGGGCAGTACGGAAAGCCTGCTGAAACTGATCCCATGTGACAGTGTCGATGGGGTAAGTGGCTGTGAAATTCTCCACCATGATGCTGCGGGTCCATCAAGCTGATGTGCGGCAAAAGGCACTCTCTCCGCATCTGTGCATCCTGCAGTGGTCAGCTCCCTTCCAATCTTGCGGAGCCAATCATCTGCAACTATCGGCTCGGTGCTACTAGAGAACACCGGCGGATTGAGCCTCAAGAAACGAGCTAAGTGATCAACAGGTGGTGGTGGTGGTGGGTTGTTGTTGTTGTTGTTCCCTTGGTTCTGATTCTAGACTAGTATCTGCATCAATACATTCTGCTGCTGGATCAACTGAGTGAGCTCCGATGGGAATGCAAATCCATTGTCACGTCTCGGAGGCATCTGAGGGTTTAGAAAAGATGAGAATACAGAATAGAATGAGGTCTATAGGGAAAACACTACCCATATGCACATGATACAAACACAAACATATCACTTCAATCAATTCAAACAAGGGCATACAACGGTCTAACTATCGTTACATAAGTGCTCGGACTATACTATATACATGGGGGAATACTACTACTGTCATGGTGGTCGACTAGAAAAATTGATCGGTCGAAGACTCAATGATATCTGCTCCAGCTTCATCAACTAAGTCATCATCGCTATCGTCGGGGTCTGAGTCGGTGTCGTCGATGATGATGTAGTTCTCTGGGCAAGTGCAATCGTCGTCTTCTCCTCCTGGCGCGGGGTATCCCGTGAATACTTTTAGCTTCTTCTTCAGGTCATCCTTCTTCTCCCCGAGTGTCGTCCTTTCCTCCTCATATCCATCGCATGTAGTCTTGAGTTCTTCTTCTATTTCTGTGATCTTGGTCATTGCCTTCTTTAGATCTATCATGCCTGCGCACATCTGGTTCTCCTAGCGGCGAATGTGCTGGTTTAACTCCTGGATGAAAGTTGCAATTGATCTATCCTTCCTGGTGCTGATCATCTCCTGTTGCTCATCTCGGCGCCCACAAATTTGGTAGATAGTATCCTTGAGATCCTTGTGGTAAACTTCTCCAGTGCGTCCCATGGTGATGTGGGCTGCCATGCTCTTTCCTAAACTCCAGGTTGGTGCATCAAAGGAAAACTCTATGGGCTCAATGACTGGCATGAACGTCCTTCCTGAAACTTGAACTTGAATCATCCAACACTCCTCTTCTGGTAAAGTGGCGATGTAGGTCCGGTGAAGCTTGGTACTCCGATATTCAGGTATCTAGTGACTTCCTTCGAGCGGCATCCAAAAGGTGTATCTTCATCCAGTTGCGTTATCTTGTTCCTTGCATCCGCCATCCTAAAAGAGTAGAAAAAGGAGAGGAGTCAGAAATGAGAAGAGAGTAGTGATCTAGGGCTTTAGCTTAGTGGTTGTGTCCTATAGTCAGCATGTGCTCTGATACCATCTTGTAGCGACCAGACTTCTAACAGTCTGACCTCTGTGCATCAGTGTCATCCATGGATCGGTAATGCTGACACCCACAGTACTTGAAGGATTTATAACAGAGTAGCAATCACACACTTATTACATCGAATGTCTCAAAAGAGAGCTTATTACAATAAATATGGCTTAAGGCCATCTAAATACGATAACAGCGGAAGGCAAGCAAGTCCATCAACTCCAACGGCATCACTGAGTGAAAGATCACGACCTAAGGCACCTTACTCGTCGTCTGAAAAGTCTGCAACATGAACGTTGCAGCCCAAAAACGGGTCAGCACATGGAATATGCTGGCAATGTAACACATAGAGGGTAATGAACAGAATAATGCTATCACTACATGCATATATGGCTGGTGGAAAGCTCTATGGTTACAGTTTTGCATAAAGCCAATTTTTCCCTACAACAAAGGAATAAATTTTATTTAACTATCATGGTGGTTGTTAAACATTGAGAAGGTAATCCCCCTCTCAATCCCAATTAAGCATCATCATTATACCCAACAAATTAAATTAAGAGTGATGAGATCCACATGATAATCCAAATACTAGATACTCAAAATGTCCATAACCGAGGACACGGCTAACCATGATTAGTTTGTACACTCTGCAGAGGTTTGCGCAATTTTCCCCGCAAGAATCGATCTCCTCCATTGGATTTCTCGCACTACAAGGTGTTTGAGAAACGGATGACCAAGACACAGTCTTTCAGAAGCATTAACTCTTTACTCTGGGTAGATAGTACCAACCTACATCCCCTACATCTACTAGCCTACCACTGAAAGAGGTCACACAACATACTCAACTATGCTAGAGCCCATAGTAGCTTGAGGCTGCACATGGAAGTTTCTAGCATGAATAATCTTATGATCCCTTTGAGCCTGGGTGGCAGTCCATAGGAGAATCACACGGTACCCCGGGATTTCCAAAAATACAGGAAACACTGGGTTCCCCAGGTGCCTCAATCTACCCAGATGTGTATTAAAGTAGCCACCTTAAGTTAAGCATTAAATAAACACTCAAATCTGTCATGGATACACTCACCCAATCCACGTCTACAAGCATAGCATAGCAATATAAGCAAACGTAGAAATAACTCCCAAAGGTTTGATAATAAACAGGACAATAGGTACTACCTCATCTACTTCCCAAAACCCACATATTAATCAGATCCTAACCATGCAATTGTTTGAGGATTGATCTAATGCAATAAAATTGGGTAGTAAAGAGATATGATCAAAGTGTTACTTGCCTTGCTGATGATCCGTGAAACCTAGAGACTCGTAGTAGCATGCTGCGCACTCCGGGTACTCTATCGCAAACAAACAAGTATACAATAAGCACTCATCTAAAGCACGGGTAAAACTCAAATAAGAGATCTAACCAGAAAGTTCAACTTAAGAACTCTGGTTTGCAAAAAGAATCAAATCAAACGAAGCAACGAAACTCAAACGGCGAAAGAAACAAGCTTCGTTTACTAATCTGGACCTAAGTCAAATTTTACAGTAGCAAAAACTTGTTTAAGTTGGTTAAATAGAAAGAGGGTTTCGAGACGAAACTTTAGGCATTTGAATCGTCTGATTCCAATAAACGAGCGAAAAGATAAACTAAAACGAAAATCAGGGCAGAAATCCTGATCGAAAATAATCGTAGAAAACCCTGGAAAAAGAAAAACTGACGAACTGGCTAACGAACGAACGTTCGCTGTCTGCGGCTAAACGGTGAAAATCGTTTGTTAAAACAAACAAACAAACAGACATTCGCTAAATATCTAAACCCAATAAATAAATAAAATTGATCTATAAAAAATAAACCAGGGTTCCTAAAAAAACCAACGGTTTTCTCTTGAAAACCACGGCGGCGGCGGCTACCTCCGGTGGTCAACGGCGGCGGCGGTGAGTCAACGGGCGGCAGCAGCGGTGAGTCAACGGGCGGCGGCGGCTAACTCCGGTGGTCAACGGCGGCGGCAGCGAGTCAATGGGCGGCGGTCGGCTCCGGCGAGGCGGCGGCGGTCGGCGGCGGCGGAAGGCGCGTCGGGCGGCGGGGCGAGGCAATGGCGGCGTCGGTGGCGACGGGTGGCGACGGCGGCGGCGGCTGGCGGCGGCTAGGGTTTGGGCGGCGGGGTGGGCTGGGTTGGGGCGGCTCGGGGCGCGCTATATAAAGGGCCGGCCGGGCGGAGTCCTGGCCGAATACGGCCCGAAGTCGGTTTGACTGTTTTTTTAATAATTCTGACGTGCAGAAAAAGAAAGAAAAGAAATACTAAACGGACTCCAAAAATCCTGAAATAAATTTTCCACGTCCTCTAAAAATAAGCTGGACAAGGTGAACATTTATCTGGACCTAAAATGCAATTTTGAAAAACACACATTTTTCCTAATTCAAATAAATAGTGATAAAACTCCGAATAAAATCTTATTTGATTTTAATATTAAATCTCCAATATTTCTTTATCTTGGGAAAGTCATTTTATTCCCTCTCTTTTATTTTTATAAAAGAAATATATGAAGATAAAATAATTAAAATCAAACAATCCTCTTTGCGAAATTTGAGAAAACTCAAATATGAAAATAAAGAAATCCCCAACTCTCTCCGTGGGTCCTTGAGTTGGGTAGAATTTCTAGGATCTAACCAAAAATGCAATAAAATATGATATGCAATGATGATCTAATGTATAACATTCCAAATAGAAAATTTGGGATGTTACAATAGCCATCATGCATCTTTAAAAGATAGCAGGTGCGTTACATAAAAAAAGGCATACGTCTATAAGCAAAAGTAACGAAAGGGCAAGTAAAAGTAGTTTTTGATTGATCTTCCGCTAACACAGGTATTTGAGAGAAACCAGAATAACCATCTAAAAAGCAAAAATGTGTATGTTTGGATAGTCTTTCTAGCATTTGATCAATAAAAGCTAAAGGGTAATGATCTTTCTTAGTAGCTTTATTTAATTTACGGAAATCAATTACCATCCTATAACCTGTAATAATTCTTTGTGGGATCAATTCATCTTTATCATTAGGAACAACAGTAATACCTCCCTTCTTAGGGATGCAATGGACAGGACTTACCCAATCACTATCAGCAACGGGATAAATTATACCTGCTTCAAGGAGCTTTAGTATCTCCTTTCTTACCACTTCTTTCATCTTAGGATTTAACCGTTGTTGAGGATCTCTAACTGGTTTGGAGCCTTCATCCAATTTAATTTTGTGTTGGCATAGAGTGGGACTAATGCCCTTAAGATCATCCAGGGTATATCCAATAGCAGCACGGTGCTTCTTAAGAGTTTTCAATAATCTTTCCTCTTCTTGCTCTGAAAGGTTAGCACTAATAATAACAGGATATATCTTTTTTTCATCAAGATAAGCATATTTAAGATTATCAGGTAAAGGTCTGAGCTCAAACGCGGGATCACCCTTGGGTGGAGGGGGATCCCCTAGGATTTCAACAGGCAAGTTGTGTTTCAGAATAGGACCCTATTGAAGGAATACTTCATCTATTTCCCTTCTTTCATTCATAAACATATGATTTTCATGGTCTAGAAAATATTGTTCTAACATATCAGTAGGAGGCACGGCAATAGAAGCAAGACCAATAATTTCATCCTTACTAAGCAATTCTTTATCATGGGGTTGTCTATGAAATTTAGCAAAATTAAACTCATGAGACATATCTCCTAAGCCAATCGTCACAACGTCCTTTTTGCAATCAATCCTAGCATTAACGGTATTCAAGAAGGGTTTACCAAATATAATGGGACAAAAGTCATCTTGTGGGGAACCAAGAACAAGAAAATCAGCAGGATATTTAACTTTCCCACACAAGACTTCAACATCTCTAACAATCCCAAATGGTGTAATAGTATCTCTATTGGCAAGCTTTATTGTAACATCAATATATTCTAACTCAGCGGGTGCGATATCATGCATAATTTCTTTATATAGGGAAATAGGTATTGCACTAGCACTAGCACCCATATCACATAAGCCATGATAACAATGATCTCCTATTTTAACAGAAATAACAGGCATGCCTACAACAGGTCTATGTATCTTAGCATCAAGTTTAGCAATATTAGCAGTTTCACCACAGAAATAAATAACATGCCCATCTATATTATCAGCCAAGAGATCTTTAACCATAGCAATACTAGGTTCAACTTTAATTTTCTCAAGAGGTGTATATGTTCTAGTATTACTCTTACGAACCACAGTTGAAGCTTTAGCATGATCTTTTATCCTAACAGGGAAAGGTGGTTTCTCAACATAAGTAGTAGGAACAATAGGATCATTATAAGTGATAGTATTTTCTTCAACTGTAATAGGTGCAACTACTTTTACTTCAATGGGAGGATTATATTTAAACCACTTCTCCTTAGGGAGATCAACATGAGTAGCAAAAGATTCACAAAAAGCAGCTACTATCTCAGAGTCAAGTCCATATTTAGCGCTAAATCCACGAAAAGCATCGGTATCCATAAAAGATTTAACACAATCAAACTTAGGTGTCATACCTGACTCCTTACCATCGTCAGAACCCCAATCTTCAGAGTTGCGTTTAATTCTTTCCAGTAAATCCCACTTGAATTCAGTAGTCTTCAGCATATAAGAACCAGCACAGGAAGTATCAAGCATGGTGCGATCATTGAGAGAAAGCCGAGCATAAATTTTTTGAATAATCATTTGTCTTGAGAGCTCATGATTGGGGCATGAATATAACATTGACTTAAGCCTCCCCCAAGCTTGAGAGATGCTTTCTCCTTCGCAAGGACAAAAATTATATATATAATTACGATCACGATGAACAAGATGCATAGGATAGAACTTCTGGTGAAATTCCAACTTCAATCGTTTATAGTTCCAAGTTCCCGAATCATCACATAGCCTATACCATGTCAATGCATCTCCCTTCAAAGATAAAGGGAAGACCTTCCTCTTGACAACATCATCGGGTATGCCTGCAAGCTTAAATAATCCACAAACTTCATCCACAAAGATAAGGTGTAAATCGGGATGCAACGTTCCATCTCCTGCAAAGGGATTAGCTAGCAGCTTCTCTATCAAACCCGAAGGAATCTCAAAGTAAACATTTTCAGTAGGTACAGTAGGTTGAGGAGCAACTCTTTGCTCTACTGGTCGGGGCGAAGATGCCCCGAACAAGCCCCTCAAAGGATTAGTTTCCATAGCAACAAGGACAGAAAATTTCAGCACACTATATAAATGTTTCCTTACCAAGTTCCACTCACCAAAGGCGCTTCACTCCCCAGCAACGGTGCCAGAAAAGAGTCTTGATGACCCACAAGTATAGGGGATCTATCGTAGACCTTTCGATAAGTAAGAGTGTCGAACCCAACGAGGAGCAGAAGGAAATGACAAGCGGTTTTCAGTAAGGTATTCTCTACAAGCACTGAAATTGTAGGTAACAGATAATTTTGTGATAGGATAATTTGTAAGGGTAACAAGCAATGAAAGTAAATAAAGTGCAGCAAGGTGGCCCAATCCTTTTTGTAGCAAAGGACAAGTCTGGACAATTTCTTATAATGAGAAAAGCGCTCCTGAGGACACATGGGAATTATCGTCAAGCTAGTTTTCATCACGCTCATATGATTTGCATTTGGTACTTTGATAATTTGATATGTGGGTGGACCGGTGCTTGGGTACTGCCCTTTCTTGGACAATCATCCCACTTATGATTCACCCCTATTGCAAGCATCCGCAACTACAAAAGAAGTATTAAGGTAAACCTAACCATAGCATGAAACTAGTGGATCCAAATCAGCCCCTTACGAAGCAACACATAAGCTAGGGTTTAAGCTTCTATCACTCTAGCAACCCATCATCTACTTATTACTTCCCAATGCCTTCATCTAGGCCCAAATAATGGTGAAGTGTCATGTAGTCGACGTTCACATAACACCACTAGAGGAAAGACAACATACATCTCATCAAAATATCGAACAAATACCAAATTCACATCACTACTAATAGCAAGACTTCACCCATGTCCTCAGGAACAAACGTAACTACTCACAAAGCATATTAATGTTCATGATCAGAGGAGTATTAATATGCATTAAGGATCTGAACATATGATCTTCCACCAGATGAACCAATTAGCATCAACTACAAGGTGTAATCAACACTACTAGCAACCCACAGGTACCAATTTGTGGTTTTGATACAAGATTGGATACAAGAGATGAACTAGGGTTTGGAGAGGAGATGGTGCTGGTGAAGATGTTGATGGAGATTGACCCCCTCCTGATGAGAGGATCGTTGGTGATGACGATGGTGGTGATTTCCCCCTCCCTGAGGGAAGTTTCCCCGGCAGAACAGCTCCGCCGGAGCCCTAGATTGGTTCCGCCAAGGTTCCGCCTCGTGGCGGCGGAGTTTCGTCCCGTAAGCATGCTTGTGATTTTTTACAGGGTAAGAGACTTCATATAGCAGAAGATGGGCACCGGAGGGCCAACACGGGGCCCACGAGACAGGGGGCGCACCCCCCACCCTCGTGGACAGGGTGTGGGCCCCCTCTGGTACTTTCTTTGCTCAATAATTCTTATTAATTCCAAAAATGACTTTCGTGGAGTTTCAGGACTTTTGGAGCTGTGCAGAATAGGTTTCCAATATTTGCTCCTTTTCCAGCCAGAATTCCAGCTGCCGGCATTCTCCCTCTTCATGATAAACCTTGCACAATAAGAGAGAATAGCCATAATTATTGTGACATAACGTGTAATAACAGCCCATAATGCAATAAATATTGATATAAAAGCATGATGCAAAATGGACGTATCAAGCATGGATTGATCATTACGAGAAAGCCGGGCATAAAAATTATGGATAATAATTTACCTTGAAAGCTCATGATTGGGGCATGAATACAACATTGACTTAAGCCTCCCCCAAGCATAGGATAACTTTTTTGATGGAATTCCCATTTCAACTGATTTCAGTTCCAAGATCCAATATCATCGCATAGCCTATACCATGGCAATGCCTTTCCCTTCAAAGATAAAGGGAAAACCTTCTTCTTAGCTTCATCGGGTAAACCTGCAAGCTTAAACAATCCACAAATTTCATCCACATATATCAAGTGAATATCAGGATGTTCGGTTCCATCTCCTGCATAAGGATTAGCTAGCAGTTGTTCTACCATACCCGACGGAATTTCATATTCAATATTTTCAGTAGGTGCAGTAGGTTGAGGGGCAACTAATTGTGGTTCCGGTCAAGGTGAAGATACACCGAACAAACCCCTCAAAGGATTGTTTTCCATAGTAACAAGTGACAATAAATTTCAGCACGTAGTAATAATGTTTCCTTACCAATTTCCACTTACCAAAAGCTCTTAACTCCCCGACAACGGCGCCAGAAATAGCCTTGATGACCCATAAGTATAGGGGATCAATTGTAGCATTTTCAATAAGTAAGAGTGGCAAACTCAACGAGGAGCGGAATGAAATGACAAGTGGTTTTCAGCAAGGTAATGTCTGCAAGTGTTAAAATTGTAAGTAACAGAGTAGTTTGATAGCAAGATAATTTGTAATGAGCAAGTAATGGTAGTAGTAACAAAAGTGCAGCAAGGTAGCCCAATACTTTTGAGGCAAAGGACAGGCAAAAATGGTCTCTTATGATAAGCAAAGTGTTCTTGAGGGTACACGGGAATTTCATCTAGTCACTTTCACCATGTTGGTTCGATTCGTGTCCGCTACTTTGATAATTTGGTATGTGGGTGGACCGGTGCTTAAATGTTGTTCTTACTTGAACAAACCTCCTACTTATGATTAACCCCCTCACAAGCATCCGCAACTACGAGAAAATTATTAAGAATAAATTCTAACCATAACATTAAACTTTTGGATCCAATCGGTCCCTTACGAAATAGCGCATACTATGGTTTACGCTTCTATCACTTTCGCAACCCATCATCTAATAACTACTCCACAATGCATTCCCTTAGGCCCAAATATGGTGAAGTGTAATGTAGTCGACGTTCACATGACACCAGTAAGGGAATCACAACATACATATCATCAAAATATCGAACACATATCAAGTTCACATGATTACTTGCAACATGTTTCTCCCGTGACCTCAAGAACAAAAGTAAATACTCATAAATGATAATTATGCTCAAGATCAGAGGGGTATTAAATAGCATAATGTATCTGAACATATAATCTTCCATCAAATAAACCATATAGTAATCAACTACAAGATGTAATCAACACTACTAGTCACCCACAAGCACCAATCTATTGTTCTGGTACAAACATTGAACACAAGAGATGAACTAAGGTTTGAGAGGAGATGGTGCTGTTGAACATGTTGATGAAGATAGCCCTCCCCAAGATGGGAGAGTTGTTGGTGATGATGATTTCCCCCTCCGGGAGGGAAGTTCCCCCGGCGGAATCGCTCCGCCGGAGGGCAAAAGTGCTCCTATCCAGGTTCCGCCTCAAGACGGCGGCGCTTCGCCCCGAAAGTCCTCTCCTTATTTTTTATAGGACAAAATGACTTATAAACCAGAAGAGGGGCACCGGAGATGGGCCTAGATGAGCACAACCCACCAGGTCACGCTTGGGGGCCAGGCATGCCCTGGTGTCTTGTGCTCACCAGGGTGGCCCCCTTCGGTACTTATTTGCTCCAGTATTTCTTATTTATTCCATAAAAAAATCCTAGTAAAGTTTTAGCTCATTCCGAGTTGTGAAGAATAGGTAGCCTGATGTAGCTTTTTCAGGTCCAGATTTTCAGCTGCTAGGATTCTCCCCTCTTGTGTATACCTTGCATATTATGAGAGAAAAGGCATTAGAATTACTCCCAAAAGCATTATTATGCAACAAAACAACATAAATAACAGTAGGTAAACATGATGCAAAATGGACGTATCAGCAGGTTATGATATTGTTTCGAATCCTGGATTTTAAATTTCAGAAAATCCAAAAGTGACCGGAAATTCATGAAACTGAGCATGGTCTCGTGATATTGCACAAATATGTTGTCGTAATTTTTTTTGTTCAATTTGAGACAAGCTGCTTATGAGAAGTTGCACAAATGAAGAGCCAAGGTATTTTGGTACAAAGACCTGTCATGTTAAGGTGAACACTTTCACTATTCAAACCGTGGGCGTTTACGTGCCGCCACGAGTCTCGCTTCTCATCGGCAGGTGTCGTCCGAGCAAGCATGTGAGTCGATGGGAGGCGTGCGAGTAGAGCGGTGTGCTTGCTGATCGGGAGGCGTGCGAGCAGGCCGCTGCGCAGGCTCACCGGGAGACGAGCACTTTGACCAGGCTCCACCGCCCACCTTCGTCTCAACTGCCCCCACTTTTAATGGTGTTGGTGCCGCAGTTTAAAATCACCCCCGCACTACCCGATATCGCTACAATCTTCTCTCTTCCTCTCTGATTCTCCTGTCGTCTACCTCCAACCAGCCTGACCTAACTGTACGCCATGCCGCATCATGATGGTCTGCCCTTAGTCTTCTAGTTTCCTGAGGAAGACACCTAGCGGGAGCCTCAAGAACATAAGGCGCTTTGGGATGAGATTGAACTAGTCTTGCGGGAAGATGTCGCGCCTGTCCCATCTCCCTCGCCCCGACTGCGCCAGCGCTCATCCCCGTGGCATTGGTGGGCTGGGAGCCGCACATTGTCGCTGAGCTTGATGCCACGGGGTTCCTGGAGATGATGGTTCTGTTCATGCGCTCAGCCACACCATTCTGTTGAGGAGTGTATGGGACAGTGTGGTGCCTGATGATGCCCAAGTTTCTGCAATAACTGTTAAAAGCTTTTGAACAGAATTCCCTACCATTGTCAGTATGAAGTATTCTTACCTTCCTCTCAGTTTTCCTTTCTACCATAACTTTCCAATCTTTAAAGGCATCAAACACATCATATTTATTTTTCAGAAAATAAGGTCACACTTTTCTATAGTAATCATCAATAATTGTAAGCATATAACAAGCACCAGCAAGCGAGGGTTTACGGGAAGGTCCCCACAAATCATCATGTACATAATCTAATATACCTTCTATGGTATGAACAACAACATTGAAATTTACCCTCTTGTGCTTACCAAAAACGCAGTGCTCACAAAACTCCAACTCACTTATGTTGCAGCCATCCAGAAGTTCTCTCTTTGTCAATTCTGTCATGCCAAGTTTACTCATATGCCCAAGGCGCATATGACAAATATTAGTTTTACTGGATTTATCATAAGTAACAGTAGCAACAGAAGTAATAGTAATAGTGCTTCCTCTAAGAACATATAACTTAGGGGAATTCATGTCACCTATCATATGAACGAGGGAACCTTTTGTTACCTTCAGAACTCCACCTGAACCAAAGTGTTTGTACCCGTCAAGAGTACTCAATGAGATGAGGTTTCTGGCCATGCTTGGTATGTGTCTCACATCTGTCAACGTGTGTATCATGCCGTCATGTGTCCTGATCTCACGTGGGTTGTCATCTCCCATACGCACAACGTATCCACTCTGCACAAACTCATAAGTACTAAATCAATCTCTATTATAACATATATGAAACGAACAGGAAGGATCAAGTATCCATTCATCATGACATGAAACACAGCCAACAAAAACAACTAAAGCATCATATGAATCAGACTTATTACCAAATGTAACATTGACCTTACCATCACCATCGGATTTGTTTTTTAGGTTTCCACATATCGTTCCTCTTCTCCTTATTTTCCAACTTCCAACAGTCATCAATTAGGTGACCCTCTTTCTTACGACACCTGCAGAATTTTTTCTCTCTGTATTCTCTGGACTTCGAACAACCTCTGTCATTCTTGATTTCATCTATGTTGTTGTTGTTGTTGTTGTTGTTGTAACTTTTCTGCTCAGGCTTGCCTCGTACCTGCAAAGCTTCTCCTTTGGAGGACGATTCCTCATATTGCAACATATCTTTCATCTTTTCCTTCTATTGAAGGGCCTCATATACTTCAGCAGCAGTTAGTTCATCACGACTATATAATATGGTATCCAGAAAATTTGAAAAGGAACTAGGCAGAGAGCATAAACGCAAAATACTTAAATCTTCATCATCATACTTTACGTCCATAGATTTTAAGTCAGAAACAATCTCCTTGAAGATCGGAAAGTGGTTTAGCACCGAACCACCTTCTTGCAACTTGTGCGTGAACAACTTCATCTTCATGTGCATACTACTGGTCAGGTCCTTGGACATGCAGATTGACCCAGTTTCAGCCAGAGAGTTGCCTCAGATTTCTCCTCCAACACTTGTTACAAAATATTGTTAGATAAATGAAGATGAATTATAGACAAAGCCATACGATCTCTGCGCTTCTCATCCTCGGTTCGCGCCTTTGGTTCTTTTGCACCAAAGCCATACGATCTCTGCGCTTCTTGATCGAGATGCGCCAGGATAGCCTGCATCTTCACTTGCCACAAGGAAAACCTTGTGTCGTAGTCCAGCGACGAAAGATCGAACTTCATCGATGCCATGTCGTCGAAACCCGAGACAGAAACAAGGCTCTGATGCCACTTGTTAGATATACGACACGCAATCAAATAGGATGAAGAACGAAAAAAAGAAAGGGACACGAGATTTTACATGGAAAACCCCTTCAACACATAGGGAAAAAACCACAGGCGCCAGCCAGCTAAACTTCACTATATCGGGGGAGGTTACAACATCGGGGATTTACAACTGATCAACTATCCCATGCGGCGGCTCATAAGAGGTATATATATAACACAAGTGACCTTTCTATATTGGTGCTACTACTTGGTATAGGTTTGTTATTAATACTATCACTAGAGGAAATTTCTAAACTAGTCATACTTTGGGAAGTTAGTTGGATTTCCACCAATTAAGGTTAATGAAACTAAAATGACTTTGGAACACCTTATCCAAAAATTGGATATTATCGAAAATAAAATGACAACTCATCAACAATAAGAAGAATTTGATACAAAGGTGCATAATCAAGTTACTAAGTTAGGCTCAACAGTAGGAAATGCTTTGAAATTATTAAAGAAAAAATAACCAATTACTAATAGAGTAGCACAAAGTCCCGCTACCATTGATAAATTGGAAGAAATTATAAATGTCCTGGGTTTAGCTTTTTCTTCCATAAAAACTAGTAAGAAACCTTCTATAAATAAGAATTTGAAATTCACTTCTGTGTCAAAGGTTCCTAGGCCAAACTCGGGTGCTTCTTCTAGTAAATAAAAGGGAGATTTAAAAATGAGAAGTGTACACACAACTTTTAGAAGGTAATAAATGAACATGCCTTTGACACTAAATTGTTGGACTTTGTGCCTACGAGTGTTGGACTTTGTGCCTATGTGTTGCGCTCTCGTTGCTTCTACCAGATTTTTAAAATTTCCGCACGCGTTTTTGACTTTTTAGATGATTTTTCCCGGTTTTTTGGGCTTTTTGGTTTTTTACCGGACTTTCTTAACTTTTTGACAAAAAAATCAAGCAAAAAAAATTATACGTGAAAAAACGCTTTTTTTTTCCTTTTCCAGTCCGCCAGAGACACGGTCGTGCCACTTGGAAAAATAACGCTTTTTATCCTTCGCTTGTCTCTCGGAAACGAGAAAAAAACTTCTTTCTTTTTTTCCTTCAGTGAGAGGTACGGTTTGTGTCTCTCGGAAACAAAAAAATCGTGTTTTCGCTTCCTTTCTTCCTTCCGCGTGAGGTACGGTTTTTCTTCCGCGGGAGGCACGGACGTGCCCTCTCCGAAACACATTTTTCCTTCCGCGAGAGGCACGTATTTGCTTCCACAACAGGCACAGATGTGCCTCTCAGAAATGGCTTTTGGAAAGGAAAAAAAGTGCTCCCGGTTAGGTTTTTTGGTCCGCTTTTTTCATGTAAAAAAGTTTTTTTTAACACAGTACAGATGCAAGCGCTCATATACACGCGCATACACTCACCCATATAAAGGTGCTCATATACACGCGCATACACTCACCCATATGAAGGCACCCACGCACACCCTACTCCTATGAGCACCTCCGAAAGACCGAGCCGATATATCATCTTGAAATTTATGAAGTCACCGTAGGCACCTCGTCGTCGACGGGAACGTCTCCTTCCAATGAATGCGCATCGTCGGAAATTCTGAAATAAATCCAGAATAAATGTGAGCATCAGGTTTTGAACCCTGTTGGGCTGGGGATACCACAGTCCCTCTAACCATCCAACCACATGTTGGTTCGTGTAAAAAAAATTTGTTAGAACCTATCAACATGGGATCTAATTTTAAAGATATCAGTGAAATGGTTCGAGATTTGGACACACGATTTATGAGATAAAACGTTTTGAATAAGCGGATATACGAAAAAAGGGAAACTCTCAAATTATGCCACCTGTCGCAACCTCGAAGGTGGGAGTGATTTTTGAAACAAGTACTCCTTAATTAGTGATTTTGCTTTCCTCCGCGCTCTGAAGAAAAGGTAGTTGCGGCAGACCCGTTTGCGAGATTGTCTGTCTCGCAAGGGGCGAGGAATAACGATGGCGATATATCAATCGAAATGAGGCGATGTACATCTGTGTTTGCATTTTCTTTCTTCTATATTTCATTTTTTATTTTCTTCCTTCTGAATAAAAAATCCGAAAAAGTTTAATTCCAACTTGCATTAACTAAAAAAATGTTTGTGACTTCAAAAAATGCTCAAGAATTGAAAAATAAAGTTTGTGAATCTACGAATTGTTTGTGTATTTGAAAAGATGCTCATGAAACTCTAAAATTGTCCATGGATTGAAACAAAAATCGTGAACAATTTTTGAAATGTCTATTATTTTCACAAAATGCGAACATTTTTTGAAAATACGTGCACAAAATTTGGAAAAGAACATTTTTTGAAAAATGGAAAATTGAAATTTCCTAATTTATAAGAAAAAATTAAGAAAAGTAAGGAAGAATCAAATCGAAAAACAGAGTCAAAAGAACATTGGAAAAACAAAATAAAAAAGGAACTGAATATCCGGAAAGGAAAGCACGTTTCAAGAACCCTTTTTTATGGGCGGATTCAATTAGCGCATCGCATAGGTCGGGGGATAACGACGTGACGCCGCGTCCTGAGAGATATATTGTAATTAGGCTGGCCCATTTGTGTTTTTTCTCCCCACCGATTTTCTGATGGTTTTTTTCCGTTTGTTTTTTCTTCAAATTCGGGATTTTTTTTGTATTCATTATTTCATTCAAACTTACGAACATTTCCTAAATTTTCTAATAATTTATGAACATTTTAGAAATATGGAAACATTTTAAAAATTTGTGAATATTTGACCACTAATCTATAAAAAGTAATAAGGTCGACTGCCCGATAAAAAGCGATATGGGACTCTTTTCCACCTTCGTCAAAAGGGGGGGAGAAACAAGTTGCAAATTCCAATGGCCCTCCAAAGGAAGCTGTAAGCTAAGGATGGACGAGGATTACCAGTAACAATGACTTGATTAGTTATGGATCTAGGGTGTGCGCAAGCAAGGATGCAAGGCGGTTAAATATTTTGAAATTTGGAACATTTATTGAAAATAGAACAATTTTCGAATTTTTTATTTTTATTTATAGTCCTTGAACATTTTCTAAATTGGTCATAAATATTAAAATTTGGAATAATTTTTGAAATTCATGTACAATTTTCGAAATATGGTACATTTTTTAACTTCCTAAGTATTTTTGAAACTTGGAACTATTTTAAAATTCGTGATTTTTTGACATATTGGAACATTCTTCAAATTTGTGATCATTAGGGAGTTGGTTGCGAGATCTTATGGGTTTCACCTCTAGCCTACCCCAACTTGCTTGGGACTACAGGCTTTGTTGTTATTGTTGTTGTTGTTGTTGTTGTTGTTGTTTGTTGTAACATGTTTTGAAACTTTGGAACATTTTTAAACCCATGAACAATTTTTAAACTTTCGTTTTTTAACATTATATGAAATCCGGAATGTCCTTTTCGATTCAGGATTTGAGAGCATACCATACCTTGTACACTGAGAAAAAATGGTTCCTTTTGTTTGAGACACAGAAACAAAAACAGTGATATTATCTGTTCGTTTAATCTCTAATGGGCCAGCCCATCTACCTACGCACGTGGGCGACCGGAGCCTTAACGGTTACTATACGAGTGATACACAGCCTAATAAATAAACGAGTGTTACTATACGCAAGTTGTTGTTTGGATCCGTCCCAATAGCCGATGAGACATGCGCCGGATAAACACGCTAAACTCCAAAAAAGTGCATCATACTAATACTCCTAAGTTTCGTATATATAGTGTGCATAGATTTTTTGAAAAGTCAAACTTTGAACAAATTTATAGAGAGAACCATTTATATGTACAACACCAAATATATCAAATATAAAATTACATCTTATGATGAATCTTATGTTGTTGGCTTTCTATATGTAAAGTTTTTCTCCGCAAACTTGGTCAATGTTTGTGAGGTTTGACTTAAAGAAAATATGTATGCACTACATTATGAACGGAGTGAGTAAGTGATATTAACAATTTTCCGTAAAAAAGATGATATACTCAAATCAAATGAATATAATAGCTTCATATATGGTTTCCAATCAACAAATCACGCGGAAATCTGAACACGCATCTAACGCTAACGCACACAACGTACATACACACGCACACACTCACACATGCACAAGTGCATTTCCGCCTCAGCAATAAACACACGATACACAATTTTTGAACACCACATCAAAGATGTATACATGCAACCCGGCCGTGAACCAATGCTCGCCTAGTTGTAGTTGATATATCGGCCTTGAATCATCACGCTTGGAAGCTAATATTCCATCGGTAGTCGATCTCTTGCCCACTTGAGCTGGCCCTTCACCTCCCTCCGTGTATAGCGAGTATGTAGAAGAGCTGCGTCCCCGACAGTATGATGGTGAAAGCCTCCATGGTTATCTACAAGACAATTCAGACCAACACAAACAGTTACTAATGATTATATCGTGCCACATCAGTAGTCACAAACTCACTAGTTGATCCCCTACGAATGCTGATCAAATTAAACAGTGCGTCTGTCGGTCTTACCAGTCTAGCATTCCTGCCGTTCAGGTCAATCTCCTTGACTGCCAATCTGGAGAATCAGAAGGTGCCAAAGAGGATACAAATAAGTCAGGGCAAACGTTATATATGCACGCATACAAAGAGAGTTGGGAGTGGTACGTAGAAGTGGTCATACTACTACATACCCCATGGCAAGCAGCGTGAGCATCCAGGCGATGAACGCACAGGAGGCTGCCGCCGGCAGGCTCTCGTGGCTCCACGCCCGGACATGGTGGAATCCGGCAAGCGCCGCCCCCATGCCGACCACGCTGGCGATCACGGCGAAGATGACGAAGAACCCGGTCGCCGCGTTCCCTATCGGGAAGTAGATCGGAGAGAAGTGCGACGGCAGCTCCAGCCCGGAACCTGTATAACAACGTACATACGCTCAGCTCAAGGAATTAACACAAGATACATAGGCACGGAGGACACCGCGGATTAACGCTTGTTCCCTACAAGTAATGCACCAGGATTATGCACTGCCAGTCAGCAGCACGTACCTATGAAGAAGCCGTTGTTGATGGCGAAGTTGATGGCCCAGCCCCCGACCGCGGCGACGATGAGGTACATGCAGAAGTTGAGCATCAGGAGGAGGCCGGCCACCGGCTTCAGCCCCTCGTTCGCCATGTGTGCGAGCTCCTAGCTGCGAACGCTTCGACCGATCAGAGGCTGGGCTCTACCTCTTCTTCTACCAGTCAGTATTAGTATTTCAGGCGGCTTAAGGATTGTATCGGCAGCTGCACCTTATATATAGATACAGGGCGTGCGCACGATCGACGGGAAAATCCAGGCTAGATTTGTTCCTTGCTTCCCTCGGCTGCATGGACAGCCGATTGCTTGCTTGTGGAGGCTGGGTTACGTCAAGTTTGTGACAAACTTGATGCTCAAGGCAGCCGTCCCCGCGCTCTGGGGCATTCGCCCTCTCGACCTGTCAGAGATTCGATCCGCTCGCCTCGAGGATAAAATGACGGCTGGCTGGACAGTGGATACCTTTCCTTGCCGGACATGCATACTATATGCATCGACCCTTTCAGCTCAGTTTAGTTTAGGGCCTGTTTGGTTCCAATAAGTCACCTGACTTATAAGTCACCTGACACACCTTTCCACACCAATTCACATCATGCAGGTGGTGGGACCTATGCAAAAGGGGGTGATTTATAGGTTTTAAGTTGGGGTGGAGCAACTTATGACTTATAAGTTGGGGTGACTTATAAGTCGGGTCTGTTTGGCAAAATAAGTCACTTTTTTTACTTTTCGACTTATAAGTTGGTGACTTATTTGGAACCAAACAGGGCCTAAGTTCCGGCGCTTTATTGCTTTACAGCCTTCGAACGCAGCTTTGGCCGTCGTTTCTTGGTATGATGCTGCGTGCAACACAAGTCTGGTAGATGCCAAATACTGTACTAGTACGTAGTAATAAAGAAAAAGGAAACATATGATTGCGTCTTGGGCCACTGGATCACAAGATGGACGGCTAGGATTCCGGTTAAGAGCATGATTTTGCAAGCCTAAAATCGATTGGGGACGTGAAGGAATTTGGTGAACCCCTTCTCTCCGCCCAATCCCCTCAAATCTCATCCCATCCCTCTAATCCCCAAATAGTTGTTCGGATGAGAGACATTGATGTGTCTAATTTTTACGGCCAAATCAACGCAGCGATCAAGAAAAGGAACTGCTTCCTCCTCCGCAGTATGTTAAGCTGAATGTGGATGCAGGTTTCGATGATGAGATGCTAAGAGGAACCACTCTGGCTGTTATACGTAACAGTTGGTGGAAGTTTATTGTTGTAGGTAATAGCATAATTGAGTGGTGTTCAGATGTATTATCTGTGGAGACCATGGCACTGAAATATGGTTATCCCTTGCACAATCTATTGGTTGTAACAAACTAGTGGTGAACTTAGGCAACATGGATGTCATTAACACAATGAAGTAGGGAGCAAATTTTGCAGGAGCCTAAGCAGCTATCTTTGATGATTGCTATCAAATGTCATGTGAATTTCCTCATATAATTTTTGAATTTTTCCCAAGAGAGGCAAACTCAGTAGCTGATGAGTTAGCTAGCCTAGAGAAATTTTCTCCCACTAATGTCTGGATGGATGAATCTTCTACTTCTATTTCTCCTTTGATTGTAAATGATGTAAAACTTATTACAAATGAATGAGAGGAGGTTTTATTGTTAACAAAAGATTACCGCTGCTACAAGCCTATTGCAACATGGATAGGCCAACTACTACTTCTTTGTTTTGTAAAGGAGGTTAAACCCCGCTTCTGCATCATTGTGATGTAGACAAACAAAACTGATCCTCATCAAATAAGCAAGAAAAATATAATCTTAAAAGCAAACATGGATGAATTCTAAAAAAACAGTAAACATGGATGAAATATGATACAAAGAGCACAATGTAGAGTTCTAATTGAAAAACTCATCGACGAGAGCATGTGAGCTCCAACACAAGGGCTCCCAAAAGTTTTTTTTAGAATAGGGTCCCCCAAAAGTTTGAGTGGGCACAAATTGCTAGTGGTGATCTTAGACAACATGGATGTCATTAACACAATGAAGTAGGGAGCAAATTTTTACAGGAGCCTCGGCAGCTATCTTTGATGATTGCTATCAAATGTCATGTGAATTTCCTCATATAATTTTTGAATTTTTCCCAAAGAGAGGCAAACTCAGTAGCTCATGAGTTAGCTAGCTTAGCCAAATTTTCTCCCACTAATGTCTAGATGGATGAATCTTCTACTTATATGTCTCCTTTGATTGTAAATGATGTATCACTTATTACAAATGAATGAGAGGAGGTTTTATTGTTAACAAAAAAAACTACCGCTGCTACAAGCCTATTGCAACATGGATTGGCCAACTACTGCCTCTTTGTTTTGTAAAGGAGGTTAAACCTCGCTTCTGCATCATTGTGATGTAGACAAACGAAACTTATCCTCATCAAATAAGTAAGAAAATATAATCTTAGAAGCAAACATGGATGAATTCTGGAAAAAAAAACAGTAAACATGGATGAAATGTGATGCAAAGAGCACAATGTAGAGTTCTAATTGGATGGGAGCATGTGAGCTCCAACACAACGGCTCCCAAAAGTTTTTTTAGAATAGGATCCCCCAAAATTTTGAGTGGGCACAAATTGCTAGTGGTGATCTTAGACAACATGGATGTCATTAACACAATGAAGTAGGGAGCAAATTTTGCAGGAGCCTTAGCAGCTGCCTTTGATGATTGCTATCAAATGTCATGTGAATTTCCTCATATAATTTTTGATTTTTTCCAAAGAGAGGCAAACTCAGTAGCTCATGAGTTAGCTAGCTTAGAGAAATTTTCTTCCACTAATGTCTAGATGGATGAATCTTACACTTATATTTCTCCTTTGATTGTAAATGATGTAACACTTATTAAAAATGAATGGGAGGATGTTAACAAAAAACTACCGCTGCTACAAGCCTATTGCAACATGGATAGCCAACTACTGCCTCTTTGTTTTGTAAAGGAGGTTAAACCCCGCTTCTGCATCATTGTGATGTAAACAAACAAAACTGGTCCCCATCAAATAAGCTAGAAAAGTATAATCTTAAAAGCAAACGTGGATAAATTCTGAAGAAGAAAAAAACAGTAAACATGGATTAAATATAATGCAAAGAGCACAATGTAGAGTTCTAATTGGAAAACCCATCGATGGGAGCATGTGAGCTCCAACACAAGGGCTCCCAAAAGTTTTTTTAGAATAGGGTCCCCCAAAAGTTTGAGTGGGCACAAATTGCTAGATCGTACATGGGTTGGACAATGACGTCAGCAAGTGGGCTTAAGCAGAGACGCACGTACATCAGGCCTGGTTAACAGTGATCGGGTGCGATCTTGTATCGCACATGAAAAAGAAGCAATTCTTCAAAAAAATACATGCAAAGGGAGGCACATACACGAGTGTGGATTTTTAAGCATGGGTGCAATTAGGGATGAAAGCATAGCAGACATAATTGGGTGCTACCATGTTTGTTTTCACGTCTTTTGTAGAAGCAAAAATGAATATGAAACCCCAAAAATAAATACAGAAACAAATACTACTAGAAATGGGCACCGACCAAATATGGAGGGGAACAGAAGTGGGTGTTGACTGGAACTTTTAAACCCCTTGAATTTCAAAAAAGTACACACGGAAACCAACATATTTAATGAATTGTTAGCATCGCTACAAAATAATATGATTATGTTAGCAACTTAGCATAATATTGTAGTAGTACTGGACAATTGCATATAGGTCTAGTTGAGTACGCATGTGGTAATAGAGAGCCTCAAATGGACTATTCTGCTCATTGTGTTGTTTTGTGTTATTTGGTGGTTGGGCTACAGATTAGCTATAGGCCTACAGTGAAACGGAAATTCCATATTCGCGAAAACAAAAAAAAATGTTTCTATGTTTGTTCTGTTAGAAAACAACTTTACTTTTTTGTTTCCATTTTCGCATGAAAATTCCATTTTCATTTCTATTTTGCAAATTTTCGCTTCCAGTTTTCCTCCGAAAAAGCTGAAAGTTCCGCTCCATTTTCAACCCTAAGTGCAATGGATCCTTTTATTTTGAAAGAGACAAAAATGATATTTAAATGTTTCAAAAAAAAGTTTAACTTTTACACAACTACATATAGATGTTCTCTACATACATCTCAATTTCGTTGAATAGTATGATGTATTATACATAACACTAAGAAATACAAAATTATAGCTAGAAAAAGCAATCCTATTTTTCTGCATGTATTTATCTTTTTTGGTATCTCGCATACAAACACTTATGTTGATGATTGTGCAAATATACTACACATCTATGCTCGTAGAAAACAAAATGGGTTTTTTAGCCATAAAATAAATATTTTTGAACTAAAAACATAATGGGCTCAATGTGCCCATGCTCCAAAGTGACTATCCTTACATGCACGCCATTTGGGATCCTGTTTGATCATGCTAAAGTCATAGAATGTTCGTGACTCCTTTGATCTCCTCGAGTGCTCACCGTGCATTCATGGAGGCCTCATGCATTGCCAGATTATGATAAGCGTCCAAGGCTCCCTGCTCCTAGCCTCTCTCTCTCACCGTCCTCCTCCCATCTCTTATCTTCTATATGTTCCACCATTTCTCCATTATGTTGTTAGATCCAATGGAGTGATACCCCGATGCCCGACCATCACACTTCCCAAAGTCATCACGCCGGCACAAATTCTGCAATTCACTATCACAGAAGTTAAAGGGGCAGAAAGATGAAATTTAACTTGTAACTCTAAGTTGATACTGATCGATTGATTTATCATTACATCAATAGATAAATTTATTATTTCTGTAATTGCCATTGTAACTTATCTAGGTGTTGTATGCGTTGTGCAGACTGCGGTAGCTAAATTTGTGGTGATAGTTATTAATTAATTAGTTGCTCTATACTATTTGACTTTGCAGTCAAATTGTCTTGGGAAGATAGTTGGCTAGTTGCTCAAGAAGCCGTGTATCGAAGAGTTTCAAGATAGTTGCTCAATCAAAATTGAAGACTATGACATTCTCTATTTTATTGTCTTGATAAGCCTTTTATTGTCTTGATAAACCTATAACTCATGTAGTGTTTGAAATTCATCCACATTACACATTTTTGGTTTATAAAACATGAAGAATCATGTATTATAGATAGGAAGTATGATTCTGGTGCTGAAAAGTGTAAGAAGAGATAAAGACTAGAAGCAACCATTTAAACCCAAAAGGGAGTTCGTGATAGATTTGTTCTGAAAGAATCTCAAACAAATTTTGATGCAATATAGGTTGAGGCTCACGCTATAGAAATGGATGAAGGCGGTAATGGTAATATTGGCAACAAAGCTGATGAAGGTCATGATGTTTATATTTCTGGTGAAATCAAAAATCATTTTAGCCTGGTATATTATGTATAAGAACCTAGGATGCACTTGATACTAAAATGATTGATATTTCTAAAAGGGACTTTTGTTTGAGCATGGTCCTGGAGACAAGTTCTCTATAAGTTCTCTACATTATCATAGACTACAATTCTCTCAAATGGATAAAAGTGTGGCAAAATTGGCTTTCATACGGTAAAGATCTTGGGATAGTTTTTTAATACATACAATTAAGAAAGTGGTTTGTCAAAGACCACTTAACAAACGAGAGAGCGACTAGACTCATCTTAGCACTAAATTGAGCATGAAACCAGTAGCGAACATGTCACAAATATGATTACGTGCTATCACTTGCGTCTGGGAAAAAATAAACAAGTGGTAAAGTTCCTCGACAAGAACTTGAAAAAGGAAGGGAGCATTGGATGAAATTTTTGTTCAGGATTTGTTTGATTATAAATATTTCTAGCAGAATGCAATATAGCATTTCATGGTGGTAATTTTAGGTTGTGCAAAGATAGCAAGGACACTTTCATGGTGGAGGTTGTTCCTATGGGGCTCACGCGTCCCCCGCTTGCTGCCCACTTGGCCATGGCTTCATGGTGGAGGTGGTTCCTATGGGGCTCACGCGTCCCCCGCTCGCAGCCCACTCAGCCATGGCTTGCGGCCCCATGGCCGTGGATAGATGGGGTACCTTATTGGATGGCAAACTACATCAGGACAGATCGGTCCGGACGTATGCGGGCGTTTTGAGAGCCCGCTTTGAAGATGCCCTTATACGTAAAAGTCTAGGGAGAACATAATATTTTGGCCTATGCAAAAAAAGTCAAATTTTTGGCATTTCAAGACCTTTTTTTGCTGAAAAAACACGTTCGTTTTCCATGAAAATCGCCGAGCACCCTTTAGACATTAACATGAACACAAAGAAAATGTAAAATAGGTTTGATATTTGTTTTATATTCACTGTTTGTCGGTGCCAAAACAACATGCACATTCTATTGCTATGTACTTGAGATTAGTTTGAGTTGGTTGCTTGCTTGGTGTTAATTTGTTAGTTGATTGCATTTGAATTCGTAAAGTTGCTTCGTTGACCACATGTTGAGCAGGTCAGCTGAATGAAAGGTTTATTGTTTACTTTGATTCATACTTATGATACCTGGAATTTGAAAAGCATGAACTAGGCAAATCGAATGGACCAAAATACCCTAATGTCCACCCTGCATGGGCTCCCCGTCCGGTCCCGGCTTGGCTTCATGGTAGATGTTGCAGATGCCTTTATCCTGGACACCGTGCGGTGGATTGCAGAGATTCGTTTAGGTGTTCTCGGTGCCTGCAGAATGGTCATCGAGCGCGTGGGTGTTGCAACACCTGGCGTCCCCTCAGCTTATTGGGAAGCGCTACTACGTCGATGTTGCCCCGCCTCCCTGCCGGGCATCATCAAGCTCCAGCTTCTCGCAAGATCCAGATAGAAGCCTCGTTCCCCTCGAAGACGTCTTGTCATGATTCTTGGGCATCGATCGTTTCTGCTTCTGCTGGCTCTGTGGCGTCGACAGATACGCTGGTGCGGTCTGCCTTGGAGGGGCAAGTCGAGCTGCTGCGCTCGGAGCTCCTTGGCATGGCTTCCTTCTGGCTTGAGAAGACGATTCAGCCTCTGCGCGATGTCGTTGACTCCATGCAGGGTTGGATGCTGCGGATGGGGAGCTTCTTGGAACGAGCTCAGGCTGCATTGGACGATCTCTCACTAGTGCCACCTGTGTTGCAGACCGCTCATGTGTCGTGCCCTTTAGTTGTGCCTGATGTCAGCTTTGAGCTCGAGAGGTGAGTCGGGCTTCATGGTTGTTTCTCCCCTCGTGCAAGTACCAGCTCGCCGTTGCCAGCCTTTGAGGGACTGGACACTGATGTGGCTGTTACTCCGGCGCTGCAGATCATGCCTGAGCTTCGGGTCCTGTGTGGGTTTTCGGTTTTGCCTCTGTCCGTCGAACAACTGAAGGTCCCCCCCCCCCCGGCGATCTCGATTGCGGATTTATTGCCTGCTTCACCTCGGGAGTCTAGCCAAATACTTGATGCCGAGGAGTGTGGTGATTTGGATGTTGTCGTCTCTCGCCCGCCTAAGTCCATTGGGTGTCAGGCGTCAGGCAGCCTACCTCTCGGTGTCATGGAGCATGGTGTTTCAGATGTTGCTGCTCTTCCCTCGTCTGCGACCATCGAGCAGGTGATGCCTGTGAGTGACACGACCACTGAGCCAAGTGTGTTGCCACCTACTCCAAACCCAGATGCTCTCTTCGCGAAGGAACTTTGTGACTTGCTCACCAGTGTGGAGACTACTAGACCTAGTTTGGGTAGGTCGATTGCTTGCCTCTTGTCTGGGACGCCAATAAGGGGCAAGCAAAAGAAGGCGGGCAAAGGTAAGAGTGGCGCCACAGGCAAGGCGTCTCTGACTGCTTGATGGATGACCTTCGAACTCTCGGCCCGTCCTCGAGAGGTGTCAGATGCCTTGTGTCCAGGTGTTCTTGTCGGCGTCTCTTGGTGTAGTAGCAATGTCGGGTTCTGTGGATGTTGTGTTTTCGAAGAGACTGGCGGGGTCACCTGTGCGGTTGTGGGGTTTCTTGCTATGTGAGTAGTTAGTATGTGCTTCGTTTGTATTGGTTTTCGCCCGGTTTTTCGAAAATTAACTGGGCAATTCTCTTCTTCTTAATTAATCGATGAGGCAAAACTTTTGCCTCCGTTTCGAGAAAAAAAATGTCCACCCTAATCGGTGAACCTTAATAGTACAAGTGTGCAACATGGTCGGTGAATGATGATATAATTACATAAACCTGTAAAATATTTTTTGTTTTCCAGCTTGCTCAGTATAGTATTTTAGTGCTAAACGCACTGGAACGTCAACATCAATTGTTTGCAAGTGTGAAAGGGCCCGTCCAAACGACATGTATTTGGAACTTGGAAGTTGAACTTTCCTCGCTTCTTTTGCCCTTCCGGGAGGAGGAAAGAGAAGGCGAAGATTTGGCGTAGAGAAACCTTGAGGATGTTGTGTACCGGTTGACTTGTTGGGAGGACCAGGCCGCTGGAACCTGGAAACGCCAACAGCTCCAGCCAAGTGAGACCGGTGAGCCGAGTCGCGAGCAGAAGGCCGGTGTAGGTGGGTGGTCAGCTCCCGGCTGCGGAGGGCGAAGCAACCTTGCTGATTCCTCAACTTGTTCTGGCAACTCGCAGCCTAAGCCTTAGGTCACTCCCTCCGAGATACATAGTACGGTTGACTGGTTGCGAACATTCATCTGAACGTAGACCGACTCGTGGTTCATTGAAAGTAGAAGGATCCCAGTAGCGGCCCACCACTGGCCTTGCCTTATCGACAACGTCACAGCGAGCACAGTTAATTTGACTGCGCGAAAGATTGGAGTGCAGTTTTGACAGAGCGATAACTAGTTCAGAACACCTTTTTTTTTCTGCGGGGAAGTTGAGAACACCTCCGTTCCCGCACTGGATTTGGGAGTGATCCGAAACAATGAAACGTGCAAAGAATATTCGCGCATCACTACACCGATGCAGATGCACCTGACCTTGCTAGTCATGCAGGATCACTTGAACGAGCGTCCCACCAAGAAAAGAGAGGTCGGAAATCCCATCTACCACGCACGCGCGGCAGGCACTAGAATTTGACCATGGGCAGCGGCTGAAAGCTCGTTGCGCCGTCCCCTGGGCGTTGACGGGGGCTCCGCACGAAGCACACGCCCCTCGCGACGCGCTGTCTCTCTCCCGCACGTTTCCCACGCAACCATCGCATCCAAACTCGGGGTGGCCATACAAATACGCCCCGCGCTCCCTTCGTCCGCAGGCTCATCAATCGATCACACGTCCAACTCCACGCAGCACAACGCCCGACCCTACGAACCCTCCCCTCCCGTGCTCGAAACGCTCGATCGGGCATTCTCCGAATGGACGCCACCGCCGCGAAGCAGCTCAGGCGGCTCCGCACGCTCGGGCGCGGCGCGTCCGGCGCCGTCGTCTGGCTCGCCTCCGACGACGCCTCCGGCGAGCTTCTCGCGGTCAAGTCGGCCGGCGCCGACGCGGCCGAGACGCTGCGACGCGAGGGCCGCGTCATGGCCGGGCTCTGCTCCCCGCACATCGTCCCCTGCCTCGGCTCCCGCGCCGCGCCCGGCGGCGAGTACCAGCTCTTCCTCGAGTTCGCGCCGCGCGGCTCGCTGGCCGACGAGGCCGCCAGGAGCGGCGGGAGCCTCGCGGAGCGCGCCATCCAGGGGTACGCGGCGGACGTGGCCATGGGGCTTGCCTACCTCCACGGGAACTCGCTGGTGCACGGGGACGTCAAGGCGAGGAACGTCATGGTGGGCGCCGACGGCCGAGCCAAGCTCGCGGACTTCGGTTGCGCGAGGGCCGCGGATTCCGACCGGACAATCGGCGGCACTCCGGCCTTCATGGCGCCCGAGGTGGCGCGCGGGGAGGAGCAGGGCCTGGCGGCCGACGTGTGGGCGCTCGGCTGCACCGTCATCGAGATGGCCACCGGCCACGCCCCGTGGAGCGACATGGACGACGTCTTCGCGGCGGTCCACCGGATCGGATACACGGACGCCGTGCCCGAGCTGCCCGCGTCGCTGTCGCCGCAGGCCAAGGACTTCCTGCGCAAGTGCTTGGCAAGAAACCCCCGCCACCGATCCACCGCCGCGCAGCTCCTAGAGCACCCGTTCCTCGCGTCCGCCTTCCGCGACGTCGACGCGGAGCCGGCGAAGCAGGATTGGATGTCCCCCAAGAGCACACTCAACGCGGACTTCTGGGAGTCGGACGAGGAAAGCGAAACAGAGGACATGCTGACGAGCGCGGCCGAGAGGATCGGGTCGCTGGCGAGCCCTTGCTCGGCCTTGCCAGACTGGGACTCCGACGACGGCTGGATCGACGTGCACGGCGAACGCCCCGAAGCTTCAGAAACGACGTCGGCCACGGCGATCGCCGGCACACATTTCGGTCCTTGGAGCCGTGAAGAAGGATTGGAATCCGAGGTTGGTGTCCGTTTCGCTGATGCGGATGCCGGTAGGTGGTACGACCTTGTGCGGAATGTGGATGGGGCGCATTATTTCGGTGGGTACGAGAGAGATTTGAGTGTCAGTGTTGCTACTGATAGACCATTGTGCCTCATTGTTAGTCATAGACGCAAAATTGTAAAATTCGGTTGTCATTGCGACAGAGAAAGAACAATACATTTTGGTTTTGCACAAATTTCCTTCTGTCTTGAGCTTCCGTGGCGTGCTGTTTGCATCTTATCTTCCACTGAATGGGGGTATTATCGTTTTTTGGCCTTTTTTTATAACTGCTTGCTGCTTATAGCCTATTTAATTTGCAGAATTTCAAAAACATAGAGAAAAAAACACGAAAATAGGATAGGATTGCAGGTGTGATACAGAGGATTGTCAAAACAAAGGAATTTGCAGAATCACATGTTTAGGGGTGCAGAATTACATGTTTGATAGGTAGGAATATGAGAAACACAGGATACATGGTCAAACTAAGGTTAGACCATATGCAAAGATAAGGTGGAGTCGATATTTACGCTACTTAGGCATCTTCAATGGCAACCCGTAAAAAATTCCCACATCTATCCGCGAATAGGTGACCAGTTCATGGACACGAATATGTGAGGACATCATCCAACCGTAGATACATACATTTTCACAACAACTCGAATCAACCGGACAAAATTCGTGCAAACACAACCGGATTCATATAAACATGACGAATTTCATATAAAAATGCCGGATTTTCATATAAATGACGGATTTAGTACATTCATCAACTAAGTGACGCTTGTCCGGCTCTGGAGATATAATAATACCTAATATAAATGGCCGCCCGCAGATCCCTTTGTCTTCCTCAGGTCGGCAGCCCGATCATCAGACTGGGAGCCCCAGAGGTATATGCTTCAGCACAAAGGACAGCTCGCTTCCCCACCGCTCATCAGAGTGGAACCCACCGCTGATGCTTCCGTGGAAGGGGAAGGGGGCGCCCCCACTTCCGTGGAGCCCATGTGGGATCGTCGGAGGTCCTTGCAAGAGAAGAACCAGGCAAGATACCGGTTGTGTATGCCGGCATCGCCTCGCCGGTGGCCTTCATGGGACCCAAGCGGCGGCGGCCTTCCATGTTCTACTTCTCCGCGATGATGGCGGCAGATGTGGAGGTGCTGGTGTCGGTGTCAAAACCGGCGGATCTCGGGTAGGGGGTCCCGAACTGTGCGTCTAGGCGGATGGTAACAGGAGACAAGGGACACGATGTTTTTTACCCAGGTTCGGGCCCTCTCGATGGAGGTAAAACTCTACTCCTGCTTGATTGATATTGATGATATGGGTAGTACAAGAGTGGATCTACCACGAGATCAAGGAGGCTAAACCCTAAAAGCTAGCCTATGGTATGATTGTTGTTCGTCCTATGGACTAAAATCCTCCGGTTTATATAGACACCGGAGAGGGCTAGGGTTACACAGAGTCGGTTACAATGGTAGGAGATCTACATATCCGTATTGCCAAGCTTGCCTTCCACGCCAAGGAAAGTCCCATCCGGACACGGGACGAAGTCTTCAATCTTGTATCTTCATAGTCTTGGAGTCCGGCCAATGATGATAGTTCGGCTATCCGGACACCCCCTAGTCCAGGACTCCCTCAGTAGCCCCTGAACCAGGCTTCAATGACGACGAGTCCGGCGCGCATATTGTCTTTGGCATTGCAAGGCGGGTTCCTCCTCCGAATAATTCATAGAAGATTGTGAACACCAGGATAGTGTCCGGCTCTGCAAAATAAATTTTACATACCACCGTAGAGAGAATAATATTTTCACAAGTTCAATCTGTTGACGTATTTCGTGGCGTGACGTCACATCACGGTCAAGCCTTTACTCGAATCGTTTTTGTCATACCACCCCAGCGCGTTTAGCAAAGCGGTTTCCTTGGCACGTCTTATCAAAGCAGAGATCGTGTCCCCTTATTCCGGGATTCTCATCAATACGGATGTGGGTAACCCAACCGCGCCTGTTGCCACGCCCCCTCCATCGGAGGCGAGTCCCAAACGGTCACGGAGACGGCTCTTGGTATTCTACCCCTTTATAATGAGACCAAGGCCTGTTCCTTTTCTTCAATCCTTAATCGAATCCGCCCCTCGCCCCGAGTTCCAACACCCAAGGCTCCAGATTCGAGCGCTTCGGACCTTCGACAATGTCCGGCTCCGACCTACAGGCCGGTGGATGCCCTCTTCCGTCACGGAAGAGGACGTGCTAAAGCTGAGAGACGTCAGGTATCTAACCTGCGAGATTTCGCATAGGTTGCCCGCCCAAGGGCAAGTCATTCCCACCCCCGAGCCTGGTGAGAGCGTGGTGTTCATGTCTCACTTCCGTCGGGGTTTAGGCTTCCCGACGGACCCCTTCGTGAGGGGGCTCATGTTTTATTATGGGCTGGAATTCCATGACTTGGCTCCGGAGTCCATCCTCCACATCTCATCTTTCATTGTTGTCTAAGAAGCCTTCCTCCGCACTACCCCTCACCTCGGATTGTGGCTCAAGACCTTCAACGTGGAGCCAAAGATGATCGAGGGGCGACAGGCAGAGTGCGGAGGGGCAGTTATAAGCAAGAGGGCCGATGCTCCATGGCCCGAGGGCTCATTTCAAGAGGAGATTGATTTGTGGCAACAGGAGTGGTTCTACATCACCGCTCCCAGGGGCACCAGGCAAGTGGCGCCACCTGCCTTTCGCCCGGGCCCTCCACGGCGGCTGGCATCATGGGTCAACAAAGGGCTTGACTGGGGGTCATCCAAGGACGTACCAATACTGCAGGGCCGGATTCGTGACCTCCAAGAGAGGGAGATCAATCTGGTCGTAGTGGCGCAGGTTATGCTGATCCGGCGCCTTCTGCCCTGCAAACGTCGCCCTCTCCGGCTGTGGGAATTCAATCCGGAGGGACCGCGAGCTCTCCGCCACTTCATGGGTGCGACGCCCGTGGAGATGTATAAACTGTTCTTCGAATCACAAGAGATGTGTCCGGATTTGACCGAGGATGCTGGCCTAAGCTGCAATCGCCCGGATAATCAAGTAAGTAGTTCTCGTGCCCGGACGTGCTATCCGTATATTCATCATAATTCTTGCTCTTTAAAAAGTTGTCTCCTGAACAGGAGTGGATAGCAGAAGCAAAGCTAATAAGGTGTCCGACCCCCCTCCCTGAGACCACGCCGGATCCTGTGTTAGCCAAGATGCTGGAGGCTTTGCCTTTAGAAGAGGGAGAAGGGGGGAACAGGAAAGCTACCGCCTCTACTGAAGAGGCTCTCAAGAAAGGGGGGATCGAGAATCCCTCCCTCCAGGGGGAGAAGAGGACCGCTTTCGAAGATCCGGAGGCCAAGGCCTCGAAGCGGGGGAAGAAATCTTCCCCGGAGGGTCCTGCGCCAGGAGAAACCCCGGCCGCACTATTTCCCCAAGGGAATCGGCCCTCCAGCGAGCCGTAAGTAGAAAAGAGGAGTTTTGTAATAAGGGACATCCCTGTCTTTATTTCTGAGGATAACCGAAGTTCTTACCTTGTAGTTCGGATCTCAGCCCTTCTCAGCAGAGCTCATCTTCAGGGGATCTTCGTCCGGAGATGATGGAGAGCGAGACGCCTCCATCTGCCGCACCGTCAGGCGGGGCGGACGACCCTGAGGTGTCGTCGCGGAGGGTCTCCCCAAGTCCGGCGGGGCCGGAGAGTTCGGCACCAACTGTTGTACGGCCGGGAGAGCTGAAGGATCTGCTCGAGAGGGCGTCTATCCCAGAAGATCACCGTACATTAATGAGTATGGTGATTGAAAGGATTTCATCCACTGAGAGCGGGTTGCATGAGGCCGTCAGAAGTTTACTGACGGGGTTTGAGGTACGTAAAGATGACCATACTTTTTGACGGTTTTGCGCTTAGAATGCGCCCTGTATAGATAGTAGCCCCTGAGACTCGGTATGTTGCCGGAAACGACAGTGTGCCGAGGATCATAATCTTAGTTATAAGGTGTCGCCCTTCCCGTAAAGGTGGCGGGGCGTTCGGTGGCCAGCCGGACTTATGTAGTTGCCGAACTAAAGCGGCAACTTGACGTTGCGGATGTGGACATCGCGCTGGTCAATAAACGATTTGACGAGTCACAAAGTAGGTGGCTTCTCCGCGGTCACCTGGTAAGGGAGCTGATGCCCACGCCTTACAATATGTATTCTTGATGCAGATGGCGCCGCTGCTATGGAGGAGCTTCGGGCAGAGCTCACCCGAGCCAAGGAGCAAGCCAGAAAAAGTGATGCGGCTGCCTCGAAGGCGGCCGAAGAGCTAAAAGCCGAAAAGGCTGCTCACTGCCGAAGCAGGGAGGAGATGGCCGAAATGGCCGTGAAGCTGAAGGATGCTACCGACCGCTATGATTTTCTTGAAAGAGAACGCCGAGCGGAGCAAGAGGACCTGAAAAGGCCACTGCCGAAGCCAAAGATGCCCGCTCCGCGATGAGGGCTATAAAGGAGGAGCCGCGTCAGGCCGGGGATATTGCGGCTGGAAAGCCCTTTCTGCTGCGTAGGAAGTTCACAGACCCGAAGTATGCTCGGTTGGTCCAGTTTTGGGGTGTGGAGGATGCTTATCTGAATTTGGCGGCAAGTGCGGCGGACGCAGTCGTGCACTTCCGAAGCCAAAAGGATCACGAAATGGAAGAGCTTTTTTGGTCTCAATTCCATGTTCCGGAGCGTCCACTTCCGTTAACCGATCGGTTGGCCGAGTGGGCTCAGCTGAACAGGTTGTCCGGACTTGCCATGAAGGATGTCGTGGCTCATTTGTGGTCGGACAGGCCCGAGCCGAAGAGTTATTTTGGCTTGGTGCAGCAGTTCCTTGATGCAGTGCCGCATATCAAGGCGATGAAGCAGTCGGCATGCATAGAGGGTGCACGGATGGCTCTCGCCCGTGTCAAAACATGATGGGCAAAGATGGATGCCACCACTGTTGCATCCCGGGTTTCAGACAGAAGCCGATTACCCGCCGAACACTATTTTGAGGAAGTCCTGCAGGGCACTCGTTTAATAGAGTCGCAGTGCTCGAAAAACGTTATGTTCAAATGACATGTATGATTTGTAAAACCATATTTATAATATAAGGGATTTTTATACTTGTGTGTTCAAGTATTGGAATGTCTCCTGTGCGGCTGTTAATGTATATATATATGACCTGAAAGATGGCAGTCTTCGGCTTTAGCCCCCACGCACATGGTGCGGGGGTGTTTGCAAAAAAACGCATTTTCACACTTAATCCAACGTCTTGGTCCTGTGAAGGAGGTGATAGCGTAGCAAACTAGGCAACCAGACTATAATGCTTTATCACTTTCACTTAGCCATAGGAGTTCGATGGTGGGGCTACTATATAGCCCCTAGAGGCAGCGCGCTCTCTGAACTCGGGGCGCGTGTGTGCCTGACCGGGAAACGGTCCTTCGTCAAAGCGGAGGAATTCTAAACATTCCGGTAGTCGATCGAGTGGTTGACCAGTCTCTCGCTATATCATGACAGTCAGTTTTCGGCTTTCTCTACTGAGGCGCTCACCCGGCCGAACCGGGACACAATCGCAGTAGTTCTCCTGGTGCCGCGTTAGCCGATAGAGCGGAACGTAAGGCAGCAAAACACAGAAGCCGGGCAAACCCAACATTTGACCAAAGATATGATTCGGAGCTAATGCATATAAGGCCTAACTCGAGACGCCGAACACTCCCTAAGGTATTCGGTCTTTATGATAATGGGCAGAACGATGCCCTAAGCCCCTAGTGTCCAGGTACGCGCAAAAACTTCTGACGCGGCCGATGCCAAAACGCCAGCCTCCCCCTCAGTTATGGTAAGAAACCGGGGGATGTGTATCAACAAGAGACAGTAAAAAAGGTTTACGCAGGGTCTTAATCTGAAAAGAATCCTTGTAACGGGTCCCTGCTGCACGTCTGCGCCTGTGTCTCCGTTGTGCTGTATCCTGCACGGGTGTAGCACGTTGTTCATCTGTAAAAAGAGAAGAACTTAGTTTGGAAAAAGGACGTGCGAAAAAATGTATTTAAAACAGAGCATGATAAAAAAATGAATAAAATTGAGCTTTATTGGCTCTCATTGTTCATGCGTGCAGCCCCTTGTAAAGGGGTGTGCGGCTAGTAAGCCCCTAGTTTATTTATACCGGACTCGTCTAACCGTGTCTGGGGTCTGAATGACGTGTTTTAGGAGCTTTGACCAGCAAGGCCGGATTAGTGTGTGGCTGTCAAGGCAGTCTCACGTTCTTCCGCGGTCGAGGAACACTCAAAGTTACCTTTTAATGAGATGATACCGCGTGGACCGGGCATTTTAAGTGTAAGAGACGCGTAATGCGGTATTGCGTTAAAGCGGGCGAAAGCTTCACGTCCCAATAGTGCTTGATGGCTACTTTTAAATGGGGCGATATGGAAGATTAGCTTTTCGCGACGGAAGTTGTCGGATGAACCGAACACGACTTCTAGTAGTAAGGAGCCTGTACAATTGGCATAAGGGCCTGGTGAGGGAGTCTTGGACTAGGGGGTGTCCGGACAGCCGGACTATCAATATCCGCCGGACTCCAAGACTACGAAGATACAAGATTGAAGACTCCGTCCCGTGTCCGGAGGGGACTTTCCTTGGCGTGGAAGGCAAGCTTGGCAATACGGATATGTAGATCTCCTACCATTGTAACCGACTCTGTGTAACCCTAGCCCTCTCCGGTGTCTATATAAACCAGAGGGCTTTAGTCCGTAGGACAACATACATTACAACAATCATACCATAGGCTAGCTTCTAGGGTTTAGCCTCCTTGATCTCGTGGTAGATCTACTCTTGTACTACCCATATCATCAATATTAATCAAGCAGGACGTAGGGTTTTACCTCCATCGAGAGGGCCCGAACCTGGGTAAAACATTGTGTCCCTTGTCTCCTGTTACCATCCGCCTAGACGCATAGTTCGGGACCCCCTACCCGAGATCCGCCGGTTTTGACACCGACATTGGTGCTTTCATTGAGAGTTCCTCTGTGTCGTCACTGATAGAGCGGATGCCTCCACCCGTCTTCAAAGACGGTGTTTTCGCCGGAGGGGCCTTGGCCGCCGGCCAAACTATCCGGCTTGGTGGTTTTCTCATGACCGCCTGTCCGGCCGCCGCTTCGGCAATGACTTCTCAAGTCGTCGAAAGCAATCTTCGCGTCAGCCCTAAAGCTGCCGAACAGTTAGATCCAATAGAGCTCTCGTCTGTTAACGAGCTCTTGGATCGCATCGCCGCCCTGGGAGTCGCTACGGACTACAACCAGATTGGGCTTAAAACCGATCTGAGAGAGATTAACTCTCCCCAGGCCACCCACCACGTCGCAATGGTAGAGGAGCAATACGGCAATTCTTTGCCAGTGTTGAAAACAATTCATGTCCGGATTCCCGAACCCTCCATGCCGGATTCCCGCGGGGGGACGGACTTCGATCGAGCATTGAACTTAAAATCATGCATCGCCCCGGACTCGCTAGATTGTCCCCAGCAAACCACACTTCCGAATTCGGAAACCCCTTGGCCTTTGAGCCTCAAGATGGGCAGGGATCCGGATTTTATTCCACCCACCCGCCCAGACATATGCGATCTATCTCTAATACGGCAAGATCCTACAGAAACAGTACATCACTACTGGGCCAGATTCCTCCTGGTTATGGACAGGATAAAGGACTGCCGAGAGGAAAACGCAATATCAATCTTCCGCAATAACTGCACGGACAAGGGAATACTAAACGCCATTGGGGCACAGTTGAACCCCGAAGTAGACGTCGCACTGCGTGAATTCCTTCGGGAAAATTGGGATATCTTCGCCTGGCATCCTTCGGACATGCCCGGAATCCCTCGCAGGTTGGCAGAACACAGCCTAAACATCCTAAAAGGGTTCAAGCCAGTCAAACAGGCTCTTCGACGATTTTCCGAGCCCAAAAGACAGGCAATGGGAGAAGAGCTAGCCAAACTATTGGAAGCCGGATTCATTAGAGATATCAAACATCCGGACTGGCTAGCAAATTTGGTGATGGTACCAAAAAAGGATAAATCCTGGCGCCTCTGTGTCGATTTTAAAGACCCCAATAAAGCTTGCCCAAAGGATCCCTTCCCTCTCCCCCGCATCGATCAAATTATCGATGCCACAGCAGGGCACGATTCGTTGTGCTTCTTGGACGCATACTCTGGCTATCATCAAATCAAGATGGCGGAAGCAGACCAAGCCGCAACGGCATTTATCACTCCATATGGACCATTCTGCTTCAACACGATGCCCTTCGGACTCAAAAACACCGGCGCAACATATCAGCGCATGATTCAAACGTGTCTGGCCACCCAGATCGGCAAAACAGTCGAGGCATACGTAGACGACGTAGTCGTCAAAACAAAACACGTTGAAACTTTAGTAGACGACTTGAGGCTCACATTCGACAACCTCAGAGCATATGACATCAAGCTGAATCCGGAAAAATGCGTTTTCGGCGTACCAGCCGGAAAGCTGCTGGGCTTCATCGTATCCGGTAGAGGAATTGAAGCAAATCCGGCCAAAATCAGAGCTCTGTCACAGTTGGATATTCCAAAAGACCTCAAACAAATACAAAAATTAATAGGATGCGTGGCAGCCTTAAGCCGCTTTATCTCCCGTTTAGGAGAAAAGGCGTTGCCCCTCTATCGCCTCCTCAGGCGCACCGAACACTTCGAGTGGACGGATGCTGCCACTGCCGGACTCGAAGAAATAAAGGCCATACTGGCAACAAATCCGGTCCTGGCTGCGCCCACTCTGGGCGAACCAATGTTGTTATACATCGCAGCAACACATCAAGTTGTAAGAGCAGTCCTCGTCGTCGAACGAGCGACAGAAGGGCATAAATTCCCTCTTCAAAAACCAGTGTATTATGTATCCACTATGTTAACCCCCTGCAAATCCCGTTACCCGCACTATCAGAAGATAGCATATGCGGTGTTCATAGCGTCTCGAAAGCTCCGGCACTACTTTCAAGAGTGCTCGATAACAGTGGCCTCTGAAGTACCACTCAATGACATTATAAATAACCGCGACGCAACGGGCAGGATAGCAAAATGGGCCATTGAGCTCTTACCATTCGACATCACTTACAAACCTCGACGAGCTATAAAGTCACAAGTTTTGGCTGACTTCGTCGCCGAATGGACTGAAGCCGAACTCCCTGAAGAGTATGGCGCATATGACTATGCATTTCGACGGCTCCAAAATGTTGGCCGGACTGGGGGCTGGCGTCGTACTGACGTCCCCCACCGAAGATACAGTCCAGTATGTACTTCAAATAATGTACACGGACTCCAACAATGCAGCCGAATACGAGGCCCTGTTACATGGTCTCCGGATGGCGGTCTCCATGGGCATTCAACGCCTAGAGGTGCGCGGGGACTCAAACCTTGCAATATCCCAAATAAACGGAGACTTCGACGCCAAGGATCCGAAAATGGCAGCATATCACAACGTTGTCCTAAAAATGTCAGCTCGGTTTGAAGGACTCGAATTCCATCACATAGCCCGAGATAATAACCAAGCGGCCGACGTCCTGGCACGCATCGGTGCGAAACGTGATGCTGTCCCTCCAAATATCTTCCTGGAACGGCTCTTCAAGCCATCCGTACTATGGGAAGAGGAGCCCGGTAGCGACAAACCGGAGAAAACAGCACCAACCGGTGATTCGGCAGACGACATAACACCCTCCGCCCACGTCATAATGGCAGTAATCGCCGCGTGGGCAGAACCTTTCCTAGCCTACTTACTTAGGCAGGAACTTCCCGAAGACCAAAATGAGGCCCGCTGCATAGTCCAGCGATCGAAGGCCTACAAGGTCCATGAGGGAGAACTTTATAAGAAAAGTACCACCGGAGTCCTTCAAAGGTGTATCTCCGAAGAAGAAGAGCGAAACCTCCAGGCTGAAATTCATGCCGGACTAGGCGGACACCACGCAGCAGCCCGGGCCCTTGTAGGAAAGGCATTCCGTACAGGATTTTATTGGCCGACGGCTCGGGCAGACGCACAGGACTTGGTCCAGCGATGCGTTGGTTGTCAGCTCTTTGCTAATCAGAGCCATATGCCACCCACCGCCCTCAAAACCATACCCATTACCTGGTCGTTCACGGTCTGGGGGCTTGACATGGTTGGACCCCTTAAAGGGGGAACCCACAAGAAAAAGTACCTATTGGTCATGGTGGATAAGTTCACCAAATGGATAGAGGCCAAACCAGTCAAAATGGCAGAGTCTGGACCAGTGATGGACTTTATATCAGGGGTGGTACACCATTACGGAGTCCCCCACAGCATCATCACCGACAACGGCACGAACTTCACAGCCGACGAGGTTAAGTCATGGTGCAAAAATATGGGCATCAAGCTCGACTATGCGTCAGTCTATCACCCTCAAACCAACGGTCAAGTGGAAAGAGCAAATGGTCTAATAATGAGCGGCATTAAACCCAGACTAGTGAGGTCACTCACTAAATCCGACACACAATGGGTCGAGGAGCTCGGCTCCGTACTCTGGGGGCTGCGGACAACGCCTAACCGTACTACCAGATTCACACCATTTTTTATGGTATACGGCGCAGAGGCAGTCTTGCCCTGTGACATTATTCATGACTCACCTCGAGTGCGCATGTATGAGGAAAGAGAGACCGAGCTTGGTCGGCAGGACAGCTTGGACACATTGGAGGAAGAACGTGACGTCGCGAAGGCTCGTTCCGCATTCTATCAGCAGCAGGCCCGAAGATATCAAAGCAGAGAAGTACGGGCCAATACTTACAACGTTGGTGAACTAGTTCTACGCCTGCCGGACAAGAAAAAGGACAAGCTCAAGCCCAAATGGGAGGGCCCCTTCATTATTGATCAAGTACTGACCGGCGGAGCATACCGTCTACGAAATGCGTCGGATCACCGACTCGAGCCGAACCCATGGAACGCAGCCCGCCTCCGACGATTCTATGCCTAGCGCCGGACTAAGAGTTCGTCCCCTTCCCCCGTCCAAACTTTTACACTTCGGCTGTCTTTTGTTTCTCTTTTTATCCTTTTTCGATTCTATGCCTATTTTTGCATTCTTTGCATACGCATGATGTGCCATCCGCACTCATTATTCCTGGGGGCTTCTTTTACAGAAGCTCAATTATACGGGTTTTATACCCAGCACATGTGTCAAGCTTCCACATGTACCTTTTACTCGCCATTATATGCATCGATATGACTTAAGTTTTGGCCAAGCTGGGTTGCCTGGCTCCTGTGCTTACCCCTACGTTCCCGATTGTTCGGCTAGGAGGTAAAGGGAGCACCTCTGCGATTGTTACTGCCGGGTCAGCCGGATGTGTACCTCAGACTGGGTGAAGCCGAAAGCTAGCGTTCTTAAGGGAATATTTGGTCGGTGACTTAAAAGATGACTTTTTACCTATTTATCTATTTGCCCCCAGATGTTTTACTGCTTTCTTTGCAGTCCGGACATGCACTTTAGGGCATGCCTCCCAGGGAAAGGAACCCTTAACAGAACTATTCTCCCTGGAAGATGTTTCTTACTAACCATGTAATATAACATAACTAGTTGGGCACTTGTTTGATAAAGCACTAATGACCCCTACGCCTGGTCTCCATGCATACCACGGTTGTTTCTTAACCAAAAAGGTATTCGGACACACTCCGGACTCTAGGGTCCCGAGGTCGAAGCGAAAAGGTCGGCAAAGACAAACGATCTACAATCCGGCTAGAAGGCATTTCACATGTCACTTTAAAGGATAACATACATTGTCAAATTTACTGATTGTATTCCTCCTCAATCCCGTCTAACAGGCTGTCTAGTTTACAGTCCCGTTGGGAAAATTTAGCAGCCAACTCTACTTGGCTATACACTAAACTCACAGGGATCTCCTTCCCATCGGGCCCCACTGGTCCAACTTCGGCCATGTGGTTGGGATCCGCCTTCTTGTACTGCGTCTTCACCATGGCCCAAGCCTCCCTGGCACCTTGACGGCAAGCTGAAATCTTCCACAAACGGAAGCGCTGCCGCACTCCCTGCAGCTTCTCCGCAAGCTCCCCGAGGCCCTTGGGTAGGGTGAGGGCTGGCCATAAAGCCTGAACGACGCCGCTCATTGCCTGCCGAACTCGTTCGAGTAGCTGCAACAGTTAGGGAAGTTGATCACCCATTGATATGGGCATCTCCTCTGCAGGACGACCCGTGAGTATACCTACAAGACATATCATGTCAAAATACTTCCTCGCCGAACTCTTCTTTTCAAAAGAGTTCGCTCAAGCACTCACTATAAATGCCGCGACGAAGCCGCTGATTCTCCTTAACGGAGCCGGACAGCTCGGCCTGAGCGCCTTTCAGCTCTTCTCCGAGCTTGGCGTTGGCATCCTGGAGCTTGTTCCTTTCCTGCTGAACCCTATTCAGCACACTCTCGCCGGCCTTTAGCTGGCGTAGCAATGCTTGCCTGTCCGGATCTTGTCCGGCGGTACCTGCAAATGTCATTATTAGACTCGCGCGCACGCCGCGCAGCGCTTATATTTATTAATAAAAATGTGTTACCAGGAGGGGTCTTTCCGTCTCCTCCTGCGGCAGCAAGTGCGGCCTCAAGTTGGGCCTTGCAATCTTGCAGCTCCCGAGACAGCTGGGCGTTCTTCTCGTTAAGTGCCTGAAATTGCCAATGATCCTTAAATCAGTTAGCATAACTACTTTAAGTCTCGGGGGCTACTGGTATATACAACCATTAAAATTCCCTTACCCGTATGTCTTTCACATACTGCTCCGTGGCTCTGGTAAAACCATTTTGAGCAGCACGGAGATGCGCGTCCCCTGCGTTAAAAGCATCCAATGCCTCAGGGGAAAAGCACGCTTCTTGAAATACTGTCCGGCAGTGCCTATGGTTCATGGAGCTCTCCACCTCAGACTTGGTGGCGGACAGTCTGTCGGTATCCTCCGTTGGAGAAGGATCCGGCTCGCGTCTTGCGCTTGCCTCCCCCTCCAGGCCGGGCGCTGGAGCCTGGCCGGTGTTGGTCGGATTGGCAATTCCTGCGCTCGCAGTCCGGCGAGCGCTTTTTCTCCTACAAAGATCATGAGCACTCAGACGTTTCCTCGGAACGTTGCTCTAAAAATTCAAATACGAGCTATACCTTTGCGGCGACGTTTCCGTCCGCACCGCGCTCCTTTTCCGCCTGCTGGTTCGGACTGACCTCTGTTGGTCGGCCGCCGCGGGCTCGGCTTCCTGCCGTAAAGGCGCTTCCTGCAAAATACCATCGTTCGCGAAGGTCAGAAATGGGCAGGGATGAGATAATGGTGTCCGGACTTCGGTCGCGGTCACCTGGGAAGCCGGACTTAGCCCGAGGTAGTCCGCCGTAATGGCGACCAAAGCATTGTCTATGCTGAGCTGGTGATACACCCCGTCGATCAGCTCCTCCTCGATATCCGGGTCCTCTTCGGAGGCCGGATCCAGGGATCCTTCTGGATCCTCGGGTTGCAGAGCAGGACTCACCATGTCCTCCAGAGTCCGGCGTAGATCCTGCGCCGAAGACATAATGTAAGAAGCTTAAACTTCGAAAGCATGGGTTGGGCCCTTCAAGGTGTTCACTTACCCATCCTCTGGGGTTGATCATGGAAAACCCATTCAAAGGGTTCGTTCGAAGGAAATCCTCCTTCTCCCCCTTGTACAGGCTGGACAGGATCTTCACCAGATCCTCGGTCGAATCCGGCCCTTTGCGGCCGTGCCGGGTAGCATCGTCTTCCCCGTTGAAATCCCACATGGGGTGGCCTCTGTATTGCAGTGGCTGTACCCCTCGCTTGATGCATGTCGCCATGACTCCGATCATTGTCAAGTCGGAATGAGCCATTAATCTTATCCGGCCCATCAAGTAGTGGACGCTCTTGTCTTCCTCCAATCGGGGGCTCCGTGGGCGCCAGCTGAGGCGTTTCTTCAAGGGAGCAGCGCTAAACCCCGGGAGGCCGATCCGAACTGGGTCTGGCAGCGGAGCGTCTCCTATATAAAACCACTCCGAGGGCCAGTCTTCGGACGCCTTCTTGGGAGTGCCGGATAGGTATCCGGTCCCGGCGATGCGCCATATTTCGGCGCCTCCCACTTGATATATGGATCCCTGGTGAGAACGGGGTACACGGCAAAACAGCCTCTTCCACAATGCGAAATGGGGCTCAATGCCCAGGAATAGCTCGCAAAGAGCTACGTAGCCCGTGATATGCAGGACAGAGGCGGGCGTGAGGTGGTGGAGCTGGAGTCCGTAGAACTTCAGGAGCCCGCGGAGGAACGGATGTATTGGAAATCCGAGTCCCCTTATCAGATAAGGGACAAAACATACTCGCTCCCCCTTATTGGGGCTTGGAGTGTCCTCCGCCTGTCTCCCACCTTGATAAGTAACCAGTCCGGCCCGGACTGGGATCATGAAGGCCGGAGGGAGGAATCCCCCCGTTTGGAGCTTCACAAGCTCGTTGTGCGAAATAGAGCACCTCCTCCAATTCCCCGGCGGTGGGCTGGGAGCGCGTGAAGAAGAGCCGTGTTGACGATCCATGGTGGAATGGATTTCTAGGTCAAAGGCGCTTCGATGGAGTACTCGCGGGAGGAAGATGGTGTGGTTTGGATCTAGATTCTTGCCTCTTTTATAGGCGGGCGACTCGCACAATTGGGGGGTGAAATGCAAAAGACACCCTGGCTTTTCGCATTCGTGCGACGCGTGGAAGAGGGCCATTATTTGGCGTAGAAGCCGAGGAACACAGTATTCAAGATGAAGCCGGACACTGTTCGGCAGGTACATGGAATTTGAAGGGAGAACCCGCCTTGCAACGCCGAAGACTATAAACGCGCTGGACTTATCGTCATTGAAGCCTGGTTCGGGGGCTACTAAGGGAGTCCTGGACTAGGGGGTTTCCGGACAGCCGGACTATCAATATCCGCCGGACTCCAAGACTACGAAGATACAAGATTGAAGACTCCGTCCCGTGTCCGGATGGGACTTTCCTTGGCGTGGAAGGCAAGCTTGGCAATACGGATATGTAGATCTCCTACCATTTTAACCGACTCTGTGTAACCCTAGCCCTCTCCGGTGTCTATATAAACCGGAGGGCTTTAGTCCGTAGGACAACATACATTACAACAATCATACCATAGGCTAGCTTCTAGGGTTTAGCCTCCTTGATCTCGTGGTAGATCTACTCTTGTACTACCCATATCATCAATATTAATCAAGCAGGACATAGGGTTTTACCTCCATCGAGAGGGCCCGAACCTGGGTAAAACATTGTGTCCCTTGTCTCCTGTTACCATCCGCCTAAACGCACAGTTCGGGACCCCCTACCCGAGATCCGCCGGTTTTGACACCGACACCTGGCGTTACTCCTTTAAAGGAAGTGTTGCTATGGCGAATTTTGGTAGGGTCTATCCCCATTCTGCGGATTGTGTCCTGATATAGCAGGTTTATATCGCTGCCGCCATCCATTAGGACTTGTGTAAACTGTAGTCCGTCGATTATAGGATCCAATATCAAAGCAGTCCATCCTACATTTCGAATACCTCTGGAGTAATCCTGATGGTCGAAAGTAATTGGTTTTGACATCCAGTTTCGGGACTCCACTGGGGTGGACCGTACGGCGCGTACTTTAGTAGGTGCCGCCCTATTTTTCCTTATTATCACTTGAAGTGAATTCACTGTTTTGACTTCTTGTTGGAAAGTCTTTTGTTTCACGGCGCTCTGCTTGTGGGGTTCGTCATCGTCCTCACTTGGTGTGTCGAGCCCCTTGTGTTCGGCGTTAAGTCGGCCGGACTGCTTGAAGACCCAACAATCTCTGTGGGTATGGTTTGCAGGCTTCCCCGGGGTACTATGGATTTGACATATCCTATCCAAGATTTTGTTTAGGTTGGATAGCTCATCACTGTTGTCCTTAAGAGGCAGTGTTTTGTTGTTCGGCCGAGAGCTTTTGAACCCGGCGTTGACTGCCGTGCTCTTTGGGCTATTTTCCTTAGTCCGGCGCTGGTCTTTTCTGCGTCGTGGTTTCTCATTTCCATCCCTTACCTCGGATGTACTCGGGTCGCTAGTGCTGCATCTTGCCAGCCAGCTATCTTCTCCCGCGCAAAAGCGGGTCATGAGGCTTGTTAGTGCGGCCATTGTCCTTGGATTTTCCTGGCCGAGGTGTCTGGCGAGCCATTCGTCTCGGACGTTATGTTTGAAGGCTGCTAAGGCTTCGGCGTCCGGACGGTCGACTATTTGGTTCTTTTTAGTAAGGAACCTGTTCCAGAATTTGCGGGCTGACTCTCTGGGCTGTTGAGTTATGTGACTTAAATCATCTGCATCCGGAGGGCGGACATATGTCCCTTGAAAATTTGCCCGAAACGCATCCTCGAGCTCTTCCCAACTTCCGATGGTATTTTCTGGGAGGCTTTTAAGCCAATGCCGGGCTGGCCCTTTGAGCTTGAGGGGTAGGTATTTTATGGCATGGAGATCATCTCCTCTAGCCATATGTATGTGTAGGATGTAATCCTCAATCCAGACTCCGGGGTCTGTTGTTCCGTCGTATGCCTCTATGTTTACGGGCTTGAATCCGGCTGGAAATTCATGATCCAGTACCTCATCGGTGAAATATAGGGGGTGTGCGGCGTCCCTGTATTTGGGTGTGCCATTATTTTTGAACACTCGACGTGTTGTTTTGCTCCCAGGAGCCTTCCTTCTTGGCCCGTAGATGGACCTAACTGGGCCATCCTTTTTGTGAGGATCCTTATGTGGATCGTGTGCCAGCTTGTGTGCAGCGCCGCTTGCCGCTCTTTGTTTGTCATGTGGTCGTCTATCCGACCGGGCAGCCCCTTTGTTTTTTGATTGTGGGGGCTCTATGGCCTCTTCGTCAAATTCGGGTAATAGTTTACGCTTCGGGTAGCTCTTTGCTTGGGGACTATCACCGTATTTGTCTGCGGTCTTGAGTACTTTGCTCCATCTCATTCTGAGTACGTCTTCCGCTGTTTTGAGCTTCCGCTTCTGCTTCTTCAGACTTCTTGCAGTGGCGACGAGCCTTTTGTGGAGGTTCTTATGCTCCGATGATGTGTCCGGTGTGAGGTCATCCGGACTGTTGCTTTCGCCGGGGATGGGTTGCTTGTCCAATTCATCCTGTTTGGACGGTTGCTTAGTGGCATGTTCGTCGTCCACTGGTTCGCCCTGCTCTATGGCTGGGTCTGTATGGGTGCTGTTGCTGTCGAGGCAGGACTTCGGGCGACGCTTGTGTCGTCGTTTTGGCTGTTTTGCGGGGGAATTATCCTTCGCGATGTCTCGTTGTTCCTCGCTATCGCTTACTTTTGGTGTATCCACCATGTATACATCGTGAGTTAAGGTGGCTTTCCAGTGCCCTATGGGCGCTGGTTCTTGGTCGTCTCCGGCATCGTCGTCCATACCGTTGATATCTTCGGAGTCGAGATCTAGTGTGTCGGTTAAATCATCGACAGCGGCTACGAAGTGGGTGGTGGGTGGGCTTTGAATTTCTTCGTCATCCGCATCCCAACCATCCTGGCCATAATCCGGCCAAAACTCTCCTGATAGAGAGAGGCACTTTAGCGCACTCAGGATGTCGCCGAAAGGCGAGTGCTGAAATATGTCCGCAGTGGTGAACTCCATGATCGGCACCCAATCGGATTCGATTGGTAGGGGCGCGGGAGGTTTGGAGTCCGGCGAGGAATCCGGCACCCCGGAGTCACGATCTTCACAAGGGACAGGGTCGGTATTCGGCTCCATCGCCGTAGAGGTAGCAGCCCCCGAGGCGGTGTCTAGCCACCCATCCTCGATCGGCGCAGTCGGCTCCGAGTTAAGGGTCGGAGCGGGCTCTCGTGCGGCCTCCAGGGCATTGTCCGGCAACAGAGCTAAATCATGCCCATCGCGATAATGCGGCGCGCTCGGCTGTGGCTCGAATCCGTCAAAGATCAAGTCTCCACGGACGTCGGTCGTATAGTTCAAACTTCCAAATCTGACCTGATGGCCAGGGGCGTAGCTTTCGATCTGCTCCAGATGGCCAAGCGAATTGGCCCGCAGTGCGAAGCCGCCGAATAGAAAGATCTGTCCGGGGAGAAAAGTCTCACCCTGGACCGCGTTGTTGTTGATGATTGAAGGAGCCATCGGGCCTATGGGCGACGATACAGAGGAACTCTCAATGAAAGCACCAATGTCGGTGTCAAAACCAGCGGATCTCGGGTAGGGGGTCCCGAACTGTGCGTCTAGGCGGATGGTAACAGGAGACAAGGAACACGATGTTTTTACCCAGGTTCGGGCCCTCTCGATGGAGGTAAAACCCTACTCCTGCTTGATTGATATTGATGATATGGGTAGTACAAGAGTGGATCTACCACGAGATCAAGGAGGCTAAACCCTAGAAGCTAGCCTATGGTATGATTGTTGTTCGTCCTATAGACTAAAACCCTCCGGTTTATATAGACATCGGAGAGGGCTAGGGTTACACAGAGTCGGTTACAATGGTAGGAGATCTACATATCCGTATTTCCAAGCTTGCCTTCCACGCCAAGGAAAGTCCCATCCGGACACGGGACGAAGTCTTCAATCTTGTATCTTCATAGTCTTGGAGTCCGGCCAATGATGATAGTTCGGCTATCCGGACACCCCCTAGTCCAGGACTCCCTCAGCTGGCCACCGACTTGTTGCTCTCCGCACACCCGGTTTTTGTCTCTGCCTGCATGACGCGGTCGCAGGCACGGGAGGCGCGGTCACAGGCACGGGAGGAGCGGTCATAGACACGGGAGCGCCAGTACAACGTGGCGTCGTCGATGGCAGCGATGACGCCCGTGCATGCGTGGAGCAACTCAGCACTCCTCATCGAGTAGCCCTGGAGCGACGAGTTGGTGAACCACGCGCCGGCTTGGGGCGACAACTTGCTCTATTGGGTCAGTAGCTGGAGGTGGAGCAACGAGCTGCCTCGGTCATATCCGGCCGGCTCGGCGGGCCACCCAGCCGGCTTGTATGCCGGAGAACTGCTCTTCGGAAGCCATCAGAAGAGTGTTGAATGAGGAGATGAGAGGAGCGGCGAAGGGGTGCAATTCTTGACTGGCGTCTTGCCTCGTCTAAATAGAGGGCGGACGGGGGAGCTCGGCCAACGTTGCGTTTAATGCCGACCCGCTCATGAACAGACGTGTGGGCGGAGTAGGTTTCTCGGCTTTCACGCAGGTTTAATGGAGGCGTGATGGGTTTTTGGTGGGTCAGGGCGGTCAAAAGTGGGCGTGGGATCGGTCCGGACTACCGCAAACTGTTGGAAATATGCCCTAGAGGCAATAATAAATTGATTATTATTATATTTCCTTGTTCATGATAATCGTTTATTATCCATGCTAGAATTGTATTGATAGGAAACTCAGATACATGTGTGGATACATAGACAACACCATGTCCCTAGTAAGCCTCTAGTTGACTAGCTCGTTAATCAATAGATGGTTACGGTTTCCTGACCATGGACATTGGATGTCGTTGATAACGGGATCACATCATTAGGAGAATGATGTGATGGACAAGACCCAATCCTAAGCCTAGCACAAGATCATGTAGTTCGTATGCTAAAGCTTTTCTAATGTCAAGTATCATTTCCTTAGACCATGAGATTGTGCAACTCCCGGATACCGTAGGAGTGCTTTGGGTGTGCCAAACGTCACAACGTAACTGGGTGGCTATAAAGGTACACTACGGGTATCTCTGAAAGTGTCTGTTGGGTTGGCACGAATCGAGATTGGGATTTTGTCACTCCGTGTAAACGGAGAGGTATCTCTGGGCCCACTCGGTAGGACATCATCATAATGTGCACAATGTGACCAAGGGGTTGATCACGGGATGATGTGTTACGGAACGAGTAAAGAGACTTGCCGGTAACGAGATTGAACAAGGTATCGGTATACCGACGTGATCTTGACGTGAGCACATGCCTTGACGTGATCTTGAAGGTGTTCAAGATGGATCAGTCAAAGAAGGAGTTCTTGCCTGAGTTGTAAGGTATGAAGTTAAGACTTAAAGCTCGACCATGGCAGAATAGAGAGAAAGGAACGAAGGTCGTCCCCTATGCTTAAGACATAGGCTCTACAGTATGCTATGCTGTGTACCGCACCTGAAGTGTGCTTTACCATGAGTCAGTCAAGGGGTACAAGAGTGATCCAAGAATGGATCACAGGACAGCGGTCAAAGTTATCCTTAGTAACTAGTGGACTAAGGAATTTTCTCAATTATGGAGGTGGTAAAAGAGTTCGTCGTAAAGGGTTACGTCGATGCAAGCTTAACACCTATCCGGATAGCTCTGAGTAGAGATACCGGATACGTATAATGGAGCAACAATTTAGAATAGCTCCAAGTAGAACAGTTATTTGGAATAGCTCCAAATAGAACGTGGTAGCTGCATCTAGGAGATGACATAGAGATTTGTAAAGCACACACGGATCTGAAAGGTTCAGACCCGTTGACTATAACCTCCCTCACAAGCATAACATGATCAAACCCAGAACTCATCAAGTGTTAATCACATGGTAAATGTGAACTAGATTATTGACTCTAGTAAACTCTTTGGGTGTTAGTCACATGGGGATGTGACCTTGAGTGTTAATCACATATCGATGTGAACTAGATTATTGACTCTAGTGCAAGTGGGAGACTGTTGGAAATATGCCCTAGAGGCAATAATAAATTGATTATTATTATATTTCCTTGTTCATGATAATCGTTTATTATCCATGCTAGAATTGTATTGATAGGAAACTCAGATACATGTGTGGATACATAGACAACACCATGTCCCTAGTAAGCCTCTAGTTGACTAGCTCGTTAATCAATAGATGGTTACGGTTTCCTGACCATGGACATTGGATGTCGTTGATAACGGGATCACATCATTAGGAGAATGATGTGATGGACAAGACCCAATCCTAAGCCTAGCACAAGATCATGTAGTTCGTATGCTAAAGCTTTTCTAATGTCAAGTATCATTTCCTTAGACCATGAGATTGTGCAACTCCCGGATACCGTAGGAGTGCTTTGGGTGTGCCAAACTTCACAACGTAACTGGGTGGCTATAAAGGTACACTACGGGTATCTCTGAAAGTGTCTGTTGGGTTGGCACGAATCGAGATTGGGATTTTGTCACTCCGTGTAAATGGAGAGGTATCTCTGGGCCCACTCGGTAGGAAATCATCATAATGTGCACAATGTGACCAAGGGGTTGATCACGGGATGATGTGTTACGGAACGAGTAAAGAGACTTGCCGGTAACGAGATTGAACAAGGTATCGGTATACCGACGATCGAATCTCAGGCAAGTACCATACCGCTAGACAAAGGGAATTGTATACGGGATTGATTGAGTCCTTGACATCGTGGTTCATCCGATGAGATCATCGTGGAACATGTGGGAGCCAACATGGGTATCCAGATCCCGCTGTTGGTTATTGATCGGAGAACATCTCGGTCATGACTACATGTCTCCCGAACCCGTAGGGTCTACACACTTAAGGTTCGATGACGCTAGGGTTATAAAGGAAGTTTGTATGTGGTTACCGAATGTTGTTCGGAGTCCCGGATGAGATCCCGGACGTCACGAGGAGTTCCGGAATGGTCCGGAGGTAAAGATTTATATATAGGAAGTCCTGTTTCGGCCATCGGGACAAGTTTCGGGGTCATCGGTATTGTACCGGGACCACCGGAAGGGTCCCGGGGGCCCACCGGGTGGGGCCACCTGCCCCGGGGGGCCACATGGGCTGTAGGGGGTGCGCCTTGGCCTACATGGGCCAAGGGCACCAGCCCCTAGAGGCCCATGCGCCAAGATAAAGGAAAAAGGGGAGAGTCCTAAAGGGGGAAGGCACCTCCGAGGTGCCTTGGGGAGGATGGACTCCTCCCCCCCTCCTTAGCCGCACCCCTTTCTTGGAGTAGGGGGCAAGGCTGCGCCTCCCCCTTCTCCCCTTCCCCTATATATAGTGGAGGGGAGGGAGGGCATCGATACCTGAGCCCTTGGCGCCTCCCTCCCTCCCGTGACACCTCCTCCTCTCCCGTAGGTGCTTGGCGAAGCCCTGCAGGATTGCCACGCTCCTCCATCATCACCACGCCGTTGTGCTGCTGCTGGATGGAGTCTTCCTCAACCTCTCCCTCTCTCCTTGCTGGATCAAGGCGTGGGAGACGTCACCGGGCTGTACGTGTGTTGAACGCGGAGGTGCCGTCCGTTCGGCACTTGGTCATCGGTGATTTGAATCACGACGAGAACGACTCCTTCAACCCCGTTCACTTGAACGCTTCCGCTTAGCGATCTACAAGGGTATGTAGATGCACTCTCCTTCTACTCGTTGCTGGTCTCTCCATAGATAGATCTTGGTGATTCGTAGGAAATTTTTTGAATTTCTGCTACGTTCCCCAACAGTGGCATCATGAGCTAGGTCTATTGCGTAGATTCTTTGCACGAGTAGAACACAAAGTAGTTGTGGGCGTTGATGTTGTTCAATATGCTTACCGTTACTAGTCCAATCTTGTTTCGACGGTATTGTGGGATGAAGCGGCCCGGACCGACCTTACACGTACTCTTACGTGAGACAGGTTCCACCGATTGACATGCACTTGGTGCATAAGGTGGCTAGCGGGTGCCAGTCTCTCCCACTTTAGTCGGAACGGATTCGATGAAAAGGGTCCTTATGAAGGGTAAATAGCAATTGACATATCACGTTGTGGTTTTGCGTAGGTAAGAAACGTTCTTGCTAGAACCCATAGCAGCCACGTAAAACATGCAAACAACAATTAGAGGACGTCTAACTTGTTTTTGCAGGGTATGCTATGTGATGTGATATGGCCAAGAAGAATGTGATGAATGATATGTGATGTATGAGATTGATCATGTTCTTGTAATAGGAATCACGACTTGCATGTCGATGAGTATGACAACCGGCAGGAGCCATAGGAGTTGTCTTAATTTATTTGTGACCTGCGTGTCAACTTAAACGTCATGTAATTACTTTACTTTATTGCTAACCGTTAGCCATAGTAGTAGAAGTAATAGTTGGCGAGGCAACTTCATGAAGACACGATGATGGAGATCATGATGATGGAGATCATGGTGTCATGCCGGTGACGATGATGATCATGGAGCCCCGAAGATGGAGATCAAAAGGAGCAAAGTGATGATGGCCATATCATGTCACTATTTGATTGCATGTGATGTTTATCATGTTTATACATCTTATTTGCTTAGAACGACGGTAGTAAATAAGATGATCCCTTACAACAATTTCAAGAAGTGTTCTCCCCTAACTGTGCACCGTTGTGACAGTTCGTGTTTCGAAGCACCACGTGATGATCGGGTGTTAGATTCTAACGTTCACATACAACGGGTGTAAGACAGATTTACACACGCGAAACACTTAGGGTTGACTTGACGAGCCTAGCATGTACAGACATGGCCTCGGAACACGGAGACCGAAAGGTCGAGCATGAGTCGTATAGTAGATACGATCAACATGAAGATGTTCACCGATGATGACTAGTCCGTCTCACGTGATGATCGTACACGGCCTAGTTGACTCGGATCATGTAATCACTTAGATGACCAGAGGGATGTCTATCTGAGTGGGAGTTCATAAGATGAACTTAATTATCCTGAACATAGTCAAAAGGTTTTTGCAAATTATGTCGTAGCTCACGCTATAGTTCTACTGTTTAGATATGTTCCTAGAGAAAAATTAGTTGAAAGTTGATAGTAGCAATTATGCGGACTAGGTCCGTAAACTGAGGATTGTCCTCATTGCTTCATAGAAAGCTTATGTCCTTAATGCGCTGCTCAGTGTGCCGAACCCCAAACGTCGTTTGTGGATGTTGCGAACATCGGAAATACACGTTTTGATAACTACGTGATAGTTCAGTTAAACGGTTTAGAGTTGAGGCACTAAAGACGTTTTTCGAAACATCGCGGAACATATGAGATGTTTCGAGGGCTGAGATTAGGATTGCAGGCTCATGCCCACGTCAAGAGGTATGAGACCTCCGACGATTTTCTTAACCTGCAAACTAAGGGACAAAAGCTCAATCGTTGAGCTTGTGCTCAGATTGTCTGAGTGCAACAATCACTTGAATCGAGTGGGAGTTGATCTTCCAGATGAGATAGTGATGTTTCTCCAAAGTCATTACCACCAAGCTGCTAGAGCTTTGTGATGAACTATAACAAATCAGGGATAGATATGATGATCCTTGAGATATTCGTGATGTTTGACACCGCGAAAGTAGAAATCAAGAAGGAGCATCAATTGTTGATGGTTGGTGAAACCACTAGTTTCAAGAAGGGCAAGGGAACAAAGGGATACTTCATGAAACGGCAATTCAGCTGCTGCTCTAGTGAAGAAACCCAAGGTTGAACCCAAACCCGAGACTAAGTGCTTCTGTAATAAAGGGAACAGCCACTGGAGCAGAATTACCCTAGATACTTGGTAGATGAGAAGGCTGGCAAGGTCGATAGAAGTATATTGGATATACATTGTGTTGATGTGTACTTTACTAGTACTCCTAGTAGCACCAGGGTATTAGATACCGGTTCGGTTGCTAAGTGTTAGTAACTCGAAATAAAAGCTACGGAATAAACGGAGACTAGCTAAAGGTGAGCTGACGATATGTGTTGGAAGTTTTTCCAAGCTTGATATGATCAAGCATCGCACGCTCCCTCTACCAAAGAGATTGGTGTTAAACCTAAATAATTGTTATTTTGTGTTTGCTTTGAGCATAGACATGATTGGATTACGTCTATCGCAATACGGTTATTCATTTAAGGAGAATAATGGTTACTCTGTTTATTTGAATAATACCTTCAATGGTCTAACACCTAAAATGAATGGTTTATTAAATCTCGATCGTAGTGATACACATGTTCATGTCAAAAGATAGTAATGATAGTACCACCTACTTGTGGCACTGCCACGTAAGTCATATCGGTATAAAACGCATGAAGAAGCTCCATATTGATGGATCTTTGGGCTCACTCGTTTTGAAAAGTTTGAGACATGCGAACCATGTCTATTGGTGTATATGCATGAAGAAACTCCATGCAAATGGACCGTTTTGACTCACTTGATTTTGAATCACTTGGGACATGCAAATCATACCACACGGGCAAGATGACTGAAAAGCCTCGTTTTCAGTAAGATGGAACAAGATAGCAACTTGTTGGAAGTAATACATTTTGATGTGTACAGTCCAATGAGTGCTGAGGCATGTAGTGGATATTGTTATGTTCTTACTTCACAGATAATTTGAGTGGATGTTGAGTACATTTACTTGATGAATCACGAGTCTGAATTATTGAATGGTTCAAGTAATTTCAGAGTGAAGTAGAAGATCATTGTGATAAGAGGATAAAATGTCTATGATATGATCATAGAGATGAATATCTGAGTTACGAGTTTTGGCACACAATTAAGACATTGTGGAAATTGTTTCGCAATTAATACCGCCTGGAACACCATAGTGTGATGGTGTGTCCAAACATCATAGTTGCACCCTATTGGATATGGTGCGTACCATGATGTCTCTTCTCGAATTACCACTATTGTTCATGGGTTAGGCATTAGAGACAACCACATTCACTTTAAATAGGGCACCACGTAATTCCGATGAGATGACACCGTATGAATTATGGTTTAGAGAAACCTAAGTTGTCATTTCTTAGAAGTTTGGGGCTGCGATGCTTATGTGGAAAGGTTTCAGGCTGATAAGCTCGAACCCAAAGCGGATAAAATGCATCTTCATAGGACACCCAAAACAGTTGGGTATACCTCCTAATTCAGATCCGAAAGCAATAGGGATTGTTTCTTGAATCGGGTCCTTTTCGAGGAAAAGTTTCTCTCGAAAGAGTTGAGTGGGAGGATGGTGGAGACTTGATGAGGTTATTGAACCGTCACTTCAACAAGTGTGTAGCAGGGCACAGGAAGTTGTTCCTGTGGCACATACACCAACTGAAGTGGAAGCTTATGATAGTGATCATGAAACTTCGGATCGAGTCACTACCAAACCTCGTGGGATGACAAGGATACGTACTACTTCAGAGCGGTACGTAATCCTGTCTTGGAAGTCATGTTGCTAGACAACAATGAACCTACGAGCTATGGAGAAGCGATGGTGGGCCCGGATTCCGATAAATGGCTCAAGGCCATAAAACCCGAGAGAGGATCCATGTATGAAAACAAAGTGTAGACTTTGGAAGAACTACTTGATGGTCGTAAGGCTGTTAGGTACATATGGATTTTGAAAGGAAGACAGACAATGATGGTAAGTGTCACCATTGAGAAAGCTCGACTTGTCGTTAAGATGTTTTTCGACAAGTTCAAGGAGTTGACTACGATGAGACTTTCTCACTCGTAGCGATGCTAAGAGTCTGTTGGAATTATATTAGCAATTGCTGCATTATTTATGAAATCTTGCAGATAGGATGTCAAAACATTGTTTCCTCGACGATTCTTGAGGAAAGGTTGTATGTGATACAACCGGAAGGTTTTGTCTATCCTGAAATATGCTAATAAGTATGCAAAGCTCCAGCAATCCTTCTGAGGACTGGAGTGAGCATCTCGGAGTTGGAATGTATGCTTTGATGATGATCAAAGATTTTGGGTGTATACAAAGTTTATGAGAAACTTGTATTTCCAAAGAAGTGAGTGGGAGCACTATAGAATTTCTGATGAGTATATGTTGTTGACATATTAATGATCAGAAATGACGTAGAATTTCTGGAAAGCATATAGGGTTATTTGGAAAGTGTTTTCAATGGAAAACCTGGATTAAGCTACTTGAACATTGAGCATCAAGATCTATAAGGATAGATCAAAACGCTTAATAGTAC